>NC_140996.1:137533697-137626782 GCF_052327205.1 Somniosus microcephalus | reverse complement strand
AATGGTAACCCCCAGGATGTTGATAGTGGGGGATTCAGCGATGGTAATGCCATTGAATGTCAAGGGGAGATGGTTAGAGTCTCGCTTGTTGGAGATGGTCATTGCCTGGCACTTGTGTGGTGCGAATGTTACTTGCCACTTGTCAGTCCAAGTCTGAATGTTGTCCAGGTCTTGCTGCATATGGACACGGACTGCGTCAGTATCTGACGAGTCTCGAATGGTGCTGAACAGTGTGCAATCATCAGCGAACATCCCCACTTCTGACCTTATGATGGAGGGAAGGTCATTGATGAAACAGCTGAAGATGGTTGGGCCTAGGACACTGCCCTGAGAAACTCCTGCAGTGAGGTCATGTGATTGAGATGAATGACCTCCAACAACCACAGCCAACTTCCTTTGTGCTAGGTATGATTCCAACCAATGGAGAGTTTTCCCCTTGATTCCCATTGACTTCAGTTTTGCTAGGGCTCCTTGATGCCACACTCGATCAAATGCTGCCTTGATGTCAAGGGCAGTCACTCTCACCTCACCTCTTGAGTTCAGCTCTTTTGTCCATGTTTGGACCAAGGCTGTAATGAGGTCAGGAGCTGAGTGGCCCTGGCGGAACCCAAACTGGGCGTCAGTTAGCAGGTTATTGCTGAGTAAGTGCCGCTTGATAGCACTGTCGACGACACCTTCCATCACTTTGCTGATGATTGAGAGTAGACTGATGGGATGGTAATTGGCCAGGTCGGATTTGTCCTGCTTTTTGTAGACATGCAACTATAAATGAAGAATGGATTTCCGAATAGTTTGGAAGCCCAGTTCGTGGATTTGATGAGCTTAAAGACTAGTTTTCCTGTAGGCAGCTTGAGCTCTGTGAAGCTATAAGCTGTTGGGACTTTTATCTCTGCCTCCTTAGGCGTGTGATGTCAAAATATTATATTATGATACCCATACAGTAGAAACCAAATATTTGATTTGTGGGAAAATTGAATAAGCAAATATGTTCAATGCAACAGAAACAGAAGAAGACTGCAATTTAGAACCTGTAATTACCTTAAGATGAAATAGGCTTCTGTTCTGTTTTGGGGAGGCTTTAGCCCATGCATTGTGAAGAAACTGGTCACTAAATATAATTCCCACTCACATGCAAAGACCATTCCCCACAGACTTCATTAGTTCTGATGAAAGGTCATTGACCTGAAACGTTAACTCTCTCCACAGATGCTGCCTGACCTGCTTAGTGTTTCCAGCATTTTCTGTTTTTATTTCAGATTTCCCTTTTTTCAGACAGCAGGTGCTGGTAATAATTCTGCTGTTGCCATTTACACCTCCTCTAGACCCATCTTTTGTTTCTTTACTTGTTCTATTACCATCCCCTTTGGCCTTGCCCCATCATCTCTTTTGTCATTTAAATCACTCCTGCCTTCCACCCCATCACAGACCTTCCCCTTTATTCTTCACACCTCACCGCGCCCCCCCCCACCCTTTCCTTACCCCTGCACTTGCTTAAAATCTGTTAAATCTGTAACTTTTTCCAGTTCTGATGAAAGATCACAGACCTGAAATGTTAACTCTGTTTCTCCCTCCACAGATGCTGCCTGACCTGCTTAGCGTTTCCAGCATTTTCTGCTTAAATTTCAGATTTCCAGCATCTGTGGTATTGTGCTTATGTCTCAGAAAAGGTCTGTTTTAAGAAGCAACGGTTCAGTAAAGAGGCACAGAAGGAACTCTGTCTCCCTTTGCAAATTGACCTCCAAACATTCTCGCAATATAAAAAAGGCATACTTCAGAACATTAGACTTCATATCACAAAGTGGTCTTACTGTGCACATATATATTTCTACCACCATGTCAGCCCCTGTAGTGTTCGTAGACCTATCCTGGTGCTTTGCCAAGGTGATACCCAAGAGACACACCAGTGGTGCTTGGCTGTGCTGTAGTATTGTGACCTCCATGGGACCGAGGCGACCCTCTCAGGACTTGTGTGTCCCAGGACTCTGTTGTAGCCTGTGTTGCCACTGTCGATGCATGGGCAGTCTGATCCTGTATTCTAATACCTACACCAGCAGGCATCTAAGGGGGCTCTCTAGAAATGAGCTGTTATAAGCCCGAATAAGCCGCTTTCCATCTCCAAACAGTCCCTGAAGGCCAGTGGTCAAAGCATCCATTTTGGATGCACTTACTGGTCTGGATTCCTCTCTGTCACGGCAACAGATTCAGATGTTTGTGGTGCCAACATCCGCTCCAAGTACCACTGCATTGTGTCAAATCCTTCTCGGATATCAGCACTGAGGATGGCATTTGACTCAGGCGTAGTCCTTGACATCAGTCTCGGGTCCTCCAAGATGGTCCTCAGTGACTCCATGTGAGTGTGATGGTCATCCAGTATCATTTTTAGAGCAGGACCCCAGAGATTTGAGACCGTAAGCTTGGGGGCTGACTTCTGCAGAACCTCTGTTCCCCACTTTGACCTCCTGGCACGGTAGAGGTAATGAATGAAGGAGTGAAACACATATAAAGAGACAACAAAGAATGGTCGGGGAAGCAGCAGCAATTTCCCTCACCCCTCCATTGAGAGCCGTGCCTTCAGCTGTCTAGACCCTAAGCTCTGGAATTCCCTCCCTAAACCTCTCTGCTCCTTTAAGACGCTCCTTAAAACCAATGTCTTTGACCAAGATTTTAGTCACCTGTCCTAGTATCTCCCTATGTGGCTCGGTGTCAAATTTTGTCTGATAACAATCCTGTGAAGCGCCGTGGGACATTTTACTACATTAAAGGTGCTATTTAAATGCAAGTTGTTGTTGCTGGCTGCTCTGGTGAGGTCATTAAATCACTTCCTACATTGCAGAGGAGTCCAAAGGGTCAACAAGATGGCACTCATTGCCACAGCTACTTCCCTTCACAAAGTACTAAGTCCCTTCATAAAGTGTCTAATATAATCTTCACGGATCTCCAGACCCCGACCCAAACAAACATCCATCTCCACATGACTATTAAGAGGGCAGCTCCCTGAAGTTTGCCACTTGTTTCCTTTATCTGACTGCCATCCTTCTCCCACAAGTTACTTGCTTCCTCCAGTGATGTTGTTACCCCTTTAAACCAAAGCAGATCCCTGCCTCTTCTCCAGATACTTTGGTCCTACTCACTGGAATTCCCTCCCTAAACCTCTCCACCACTGTCTCCGCCTTTAAATACCTCCTCAAAACTCATCTCTTCAACCAAGCTTTGAGTCACCCTTCTCCCCCAATCTCCCCCTTCCCGGCTTGGCGCCCATTTCCTTACACCCATCTGTGAACTTGGGACAATTCTTTATATTAAAGGCACTATTATAAATGCTTCTTCTTCTGTTTCTGTTGCATTGAACATATTTGCTTATTCAATTTTCCCACAAATCAAATATTTGGTTTCTACTGTATGGGTATCATAATATAATATTTTGACATCACATGCCTAAGGAGGCAGAGATAAAAGTCCCAACAGCTTATAGCTTCACAGAGCTCAAGCTGCCTACAGGAAAACTAGTCTTTAAGTTCATCAAATCCACAAACTGGGCTTCCAAACTATTCGGAAATCCATTCTTCATTTATAGTTGCTTAGCTGCTTAATGCTGGGACAATGCGCAAGGAAGACACAGACTCCTGCACAGCTTCCAACATGAATACTACCTAATAACTTATTTGGCAGGACATCTGCTTTTAATTCAGCTGTCAATGCCCCATTAAAAGATACAAGATTATCAAACTCTAAATGATCACACCATATAGCTGGTTGGTAGTCAGAGGAGGAATGTAAGCATGCAAATCTTTTTACTACCCATTCATCCAAACCTTTCTACTACCCAGATATCTTCAGCAAAACCACTGTATATTCTCTATACCGAGAGGTTGTCTCTATGCACCACTGACACCAAAATGGTTGTAATAAGATTTATTTATTTCTTCCCGAAAAGTACTCTACTTTCACTCTAAACTAGCAAGTGTACTCTTATTTAAAAAATACACTTTGGTTTCCAGATGATGCTTCAAAAGTCTTGCAGTTTTATAAAATCTCACCTGAAGACAATATTGCTGTGTGAACTGATATTTTTCCCCCCGTAGACTGTAGTAATCCAGTCAGGTCTAGGACGCAATCCCCAGTCTTTCTCGCAGTTATCAGAAAATAATTGGAGGTCCCACGGCACCAGTTCAAACATGTCACTGACGCCATCTGAACATGAAGGCATCACCATTTCTGTACAGGTCTGATAACAAAAAAAAGTAACAAAAATGTAAATCTGTGGCCAATAGTTTCTTCAGACAGCTTAGCTTAAATTGTATGTACATTAGAAACTCAAGACACCCCAGAAGTGATGAAGTTGAAACCTTGTTGGAAAATAAAAATATTTCCCCATTGGGAACAAGTTAACCTGTTAAGATGAAAAACAAAACCTTGTAGGTCCCAGTGTTACAGTGAACTTAGAAATATGGAAAGCTCACAGAGATCTTTCACTTAATCATAAATATATGTTTTTGTATTGGGAAAAAAACTTAATACCTTACAGTTAGTGAGAATTTACTTAAAGTTACAGGTTTTCTTACACTAATCATGCTTGTCACCGCCATGTTGTTTAGAAGTCCTCTGCTGTATTCTTAAAGGTAAATTAGAAAATTTTACAGAAGTCAAGATTATTTTTCCTCTTTAATGAACTTAGGCCTAGAAATTCGGTGGGCTGCGCCACCAGTTAGCGCCTAAAGAGGGCACTCAAGTGGCTTTAGTGCCACTGGCCGCGCCTCCCGCGATATTTAGCTGGGGCACTAATGGCGGCGTTAACCTGTTGCGCTGCGCCGCCTCCGATGACGTCATCGGTGTACGCAGCACCCCGCTACCGCCCCGATCTCGATATTTGGCAGCGACCGCCTCTAGCGCCGTTCGCAAATGGCGCCCGGTTCACAGGGCCTTCCTGTGGCAGCAGTGGCGCAAATTAAGGTGGAGGTGCGGGGCGGCCGTTTTTTCCGGCAGCCGCCTGCCAGCACCTCCATCCCCTGCCTCCTGATCGCCCCCCGCGGCATTGCCGGCTGTTTTCCGAGAGCCCGGCACTTCTCCTCGGTGCCGGGCTCTTTTGCCGGCACCCGCGATCTCTGATCGCGCTGGTGCAGGCCCCTCCCCCTTAAGAATGGGAGGAAGGCCTGCAGTACCGCAGCGCAGCATGCCGCAGCGTGTGGTGCTGCGGCACATTGCGCTGCGATATTCAGTTTCAGCGCCCTAAGAGGGACGCGGAGCGCCTCGCCCCGTGTCCCTCTTGGGGCGCTCAAGCTGAATTTCCGGCGGTCGCTACTGCTCCAAACGCTGCGCTAAATCCGGCGCCCAGGCGAGCTTGGCTCCACCCAATTTCTCCCCCTTAGTCTTCAAGTATTTAACAAAATAACTCAGGTTTAGTCAGCCACTATAGAACTTGAAGAGCACTTATTATTTTGTTTAGCTTGTGTCACCAACCGGCACGAAAAAAAAATCACTGTTCTAATGTAAGGAAACGTGACAGCCGGTTTGTGCACAGCAAGGTCCCACAAACGGCAATGAGATAAATGGCTGGATAATCTGTTTTAGTGATGTTAGTCGAGGGATAAATATTGGCCAGGACACCATGGAAAACTCCCCAACTCTTCTTCGAATAGTGCCATAGGATCTTTTACGTCCACCTGAGGGGGCAGACAGGCCCGCAGATTTATGTTTCATCCAAAAGGCAATACCTCGGACAGTGCAACACTCAGTACTGCACTGGAGTGTCAGCTTGGATTATATGCTCAAGTCTCTGGAATGGGACTTGAACCAACAGCCTTCTTACTCAGGGCGGGGGTGCTACCACTGAGCCAACGCTGACACGTGCTAAAATGTCACTCACCAATGTTTCTCAAGATTGTGCCAAAACTATAATACCATTTACATGTGCTAATTTAAAGGAGCAGTGCTACATTGGTGAAATGCAGTGTTTTTATAAAACTCAATAGACTCCTCAGTGCAAATCTGAAAACAGAAAACAATATCACATTTCATTCAGAAAAGTCATACTTACTCTGGTTACAAAAGACAGACAACACAAGTATATGGATAACAAAATAATTTGAAATAATGTTGATGTGCAAGTTTGAGATGAGAAATTTCTAACTGTGCCTTCATCTTTCTTATTCCTGATATATAAAATGTTAGATGGTCTCTCATCAGAGCAGATATGATCAATTTAGATGCTGAGAGGCAGTTTCCCCTGGCTAGACAGTCTAAAACTAGGGGTCGCGATAAGGGGTCGGCCATTTAGGACTGAGATGAGGAAAAATTTCTTCACTCAGAGGGTCGTGAATCTTTGCAATTCTCTACCCCAGAAGGCTGTGGATATTCAGTCATTCAGTATATTCAAGGCTGAGATTGATAGATTTTTGGGCACTAAGTAAATCAAGGTTACAAGACATGCCCTGCACCAAACCCGGAAGTTCGCCTATGCCGATGACATAGCACTGCTGACACAGGCATCGGCGCTAGAGGAAGCAAGTAGGATGCTCACAAGCCACCTGCACTTACTGGAATGCTACTTCCAGACTTGGCACCTCCGCCCCAATCCAGAAAAGGCAGTTGTGTTGGCGTTCCATCTGAACAACAACGCCGCCAGGAAAGAATTCAAAGTTTCCCTCTGCAGATGGCGACTTACCCATGAATCCCACCCAAAATACCTGGGCGTCACCCTGGACAGGACTCTCACCTATCGGTCTCATCTCACCAACACCAGTCAAAAAGTAAAAACCAGGGTGAACCTAGTCCGGAAACTCACTGGGGGAGCAAAGTCTGAACACATCGCACCACAACAGTGGCACTAGTCTACTCTGCAGCAGAATACTGCTCTGCCTCCTGGTCCTGTAGCTGCCACACAAAGATCGTGGACGTGCAGCTAAACACCACCCTGAGGGCAGTGTCAGGGACGCTTAAGTCCACTCCAGCTGCATGGCTGTCGGTGCTGTCCCACAATGCCCCACTTGCCATCACCGCGATACCACCATGCTCCGTGAGATGGAAAAAATCATAAGCAACACGACCTTCCCATTCATGAAGGCTTGAAAAAGCCACCACGAAAGCGCTTAAAATTGCGCCGGCCATTCTGGGAAACAGCAGCCAATATTCATGCAGCTGGTATCAATCAACACACTATCCAGTTGGACGGAATTGTGGGACATATGCAACATATAAAGAACCAACACCTCATCACTAACCCAACAGCAGAGGTCCCTGACTTCGACCTCCCTCGAAGACAATGGACAGTACTCACCAAATCCACACAGGGCACAGACGACGTGGCTACCTTTCCACAAGTGGAAGATGAGGGACGACCCGAAGTGCGATTGTGGCCATGAATCCCAGACCATGGAACACTTCACATCAACCTGCCCAATAGGATCTGTTACATGAGGTACCTCATTTCTCCACTTGGCATCTCAGGAGGCCATCGAATTGTTAGCCAAACTAGACATCCCATTATAAGCCTTTCCCACCATACAAAAGTAGTAGTAGTATATTCAAGGCTGAGATCGATAGAATTTTGGGCACTAAGGAATCAAGGGAATAAGATCAGCCATAAGAACATAAGAAATAGGAGCAGGAGTAGGCCAATTGGCCCCTCGAGCCTGCTCCGCCATTCAATAAGATCATGGCTGATCTGATCCTAACCGCCAATCCACTATGACAGGACTATCTCCTGAATCTAACAGCATTAGACACACGAAAACAGGAGCAGGATCAGGCTACACGGCCCCTGGGCCCGCTCCGCTACCCACAGGGCCATGACCTATCCAAACCTAGACTCATGTCCAAATTCCTGCCCGCTCCCCGTAACCCTTAATTCCCTTTTCTACTAGGAAACTGTCTATTTCTGTTTTAAATTTATGTAATGATGTAGCTTCGACAGCTTTTTGGGGCAGCATATTCCATGGACCTACCACCCTCTGAGTGAAGTAGTTCCTCCTCATCTCAGTTTTGAAAGAGCAGCCCCTTATTCTAAGACTATGCCCCCTAGTTCTAGTTTCACCCATCATCTGGAACATCCTCCCTGCATCCACCCGATCCAACCCCTTCATAATCTTATATGTTTCAATAAGATCGCCTCTCATTCTTCTGAACTCCAATGAGTAGAGTCCCAATCTACTCAACCTCTCCTCATATGTCCATCCCCTCATCCCCGGGATTAATCGAGTGAACCTTCTTTGTACTGACTCGAGAGCAAGTATGTCCTTTCTTAAGTATGGACACCAAAACTGTATGCAGTATTCCAGGTGCGGTCTCACCAATACCTTGTACAACTGAAGCAATACCTCCCTATTTTTATATTCTATCCCCCTAGCAATGAAAGCCAACATTCCATTGGCCTTCTTAATCACTTGCTGCACCTGCATACTAACCTTTTGAGTTTCGTGCACCAGGACCCCCAGATCCCTTTGTACTTCAGTACTTTCAAGTTTCTTGCCATTAAGATAATAACTTGCTCTACGATTTTTCCTGCCGAAGTGCATAACCTCACACTTTCCAGTATTGTATTCCATCTGCCAAATCTCTGCCCACTTACTTAGCCTGTCTATGTCCCCTTGCAGGTTTTTTATGTCCTCCTCACTCACTACTTTCCCTCCCATCTTAGTATCATCTGCAAACTTTGACGTGTTACACTCGGTCCCCTCCTCCAAATCGTTAATATAGATTGTAACGAGTTGGGGACCCAGCACTGACCCCTGCGGAACACCACTGGTTACTGATTGCCAGTCTGAATATGAACCATTTATCCCAACTCTCTGCCTTCTGTTAGATAGCCAATCCTCTATCCATGCCAGAATATTACCCCCAATCCCGTGATTTTTTATCTTAAGCAATAATCTTTTGTGTGGCACCTTGTCAAATGCCTTTTGGAAGTCTAAATACACTACGTCCACTGGTTCACCTTTATCCACCCTATATGTTACTTCCTCAAAGAACTCCAGCAAATTTGTCAAACATGACTTCCCCTTCATAAAACCATGCTGACTTTGTCTTATTAAATTATGATTATCCAAATGTCCTGTTACTGTCTCCTTAATAATGGACTCCAAAATTTTACCTACCACAGATGTTAGGCTAACCGGTCTATAGTTTCCAGCCTTCTGTCTACTGCCCTTTTTAAATAAGGGTGTTACATTAGCAGTTTTCCAGTCTGCCGGGACCTTTGCTGAGTCCAGGGAGTTTTGGAAGATTATTACCAATGCATCCACAATCCCTACCGCCACTTCCCTCAAAACCCTGGGATGTAAGCCATCAGGTCCAGGTGATTTATCCACCTTGAGTCCCATTATTTTACCAAGTACTACTTCCTTAGTGATTTTAATCGTATTTAGCTCCTCCCCCCCTATAGCCCCCTGCTTGTCAAGTGTTGGGATATTCTTGGTGTCCTCTACTGTAAAGACTGATGTAAAATATTCATTCAGTGTTTTTGCCATCTCCATATTTCCCACCATTAATTTCCCGGTCTCATCCTCTAAGGGACCAACATTTACTTTAGCCACCCTTTTTCTTTTTATATAACTATAAAAACTCTTACTATCTGTCTTTATATTTTTTGCTAATTTACTTTCATAATGTATCTTCCCTTTCTTAATCAATCTTTTTGTTATTTTTTGCTGTCTTTTAAAGTTTTCCCAATCCTCTATCCTCCCACTAGATTTGGCTACCTTATATGCCCTTGTTTTTAGTCGAATACTATCCTTAATTTCTTTACTTAGCCACGGATGGCTGTCTTTTCTTTTACACCCTTTTTTTCTCAGTGGAATATACTTTTTTTGGAATTTGTAAAATAACTCCTTAAATGTACACCACTGATCATGTATCGTCTTATCCTTTAACCTATTTTCCCAATCCACTTTACTCAATTCCGCTCTCATACCTTCATAGTCTCCTTTATTCAAGCTTAGCACGCTTGTTTGAGATACAGCCTCCTCACCCTCTAACTGAATATGGAATTCAACCATGTTATGGTCACTCATTCCAAGGGGATCCTTTACTAGGACATTTTTAATTAATCCTGTCTCGTTACACAGGACCAGATCTAAGGTTGCTTGCCCCCTGGTTGGTTCAGTTACATACTGCTCAAGAAACCCATCCCGAATACACTCAATGAACTCATCCTCAAGGCAGCCCTGCCCAATTTGATTCGTCCAATTTATATGATAGTTAAAATCCCCCATAATTATAGATGTTCCCTTATTACAAGCCTCAACTATTTCCTGATTGATACTCCGTCCAACCGAGTTGCGACTGTTCGGAGGCCTATATACTACACCCACTAGTGTTTTTTTCCCCTTATTATTCCTTATCTCCACCCAAACTGTTTCATTATCCTGATCCTTTGACCCAATATCATTTCTCTGTATTACAGTGATTCCTTCCTTTATTAACATAGCCACCCCACCTCCCCTTCCTTCCTGCCTGTCCTTCCTGATTGTTAAATAACCTGGTATGTTTAATTCCCAGGCATTGTCACCCTGCAGCCATGTTTCTGTAATGGCCACAAGATCATACCCATATGTAGCTATTTGTGCCTTTAACTCGTCTATTTTGTTACGAATGCTACGTGCATTCAGATAGAGAACTTTCAAATATGTTTTGCCATGATCTTATTGAATGGCAGAGCAGGCTTGAGGGGCCATATGGCCTACTCCTGCTTCTATTTCTTATTAGCCCATTGACTGAATCAAACTAGATGAATAATTTTACATGTTTCTAGCATATAATGAAATCTTGCATGGATACCTTATGTCGTGGGACACAGGAAGGCCTAGCTGTAAGAATTTGATAGTCAGCAGAAAGGCCAGGTCGCTGTAGGGAAGCACCAAAATTAAAATGACAGAAAGTTCCTAGCACCATGTACTATTATCTGTTGTCACCGCATAGAAGAGAAAATTGTCCTTATTAGAATGCAGTTTATTAACATGTTCTTCATGTTGCACCACTATCACACAATAGTGCTCTACATGTAACAGCATTCACCTGGTAATACCAGCCTTGATCATCGAGATTGGAAGTTGCAGTCTGGGATATATTCAGGCACTCTGCGTTGCCTGTGTAGTTGTAATATATATTCACAGCTTGAAAGATATTTTGCAGCAGTGTCTCTGCTGGTAGTGAGGGCTCCTTAAGAAAGGTGCAAACAACCTGAGAAGAAATAATTTTAAAATGGATTATCCAATATGTCTTAGAAGATAGATTTGTCAAGATTTTAAGCAAAGCTTGCAGATTTACCTTTGATAAGATTCATGAAATACAGGGATATGCACAGACAAACTTTAAAATGTGTCTACTTCATCCCCTTCCTACCCCCACCCAGTATCCCCACTGAGCTGTAAAATACTGGATCATTTTAACTGTCCAATACCTAGGATTTTGTGCACTCCTCTGTAGTTTGTACATAAAGTTTTAAAAGACCTTGGCAGGTCACAGCAACCCCAGCTGCACACAGAATGTACAGCATCACTGAGCTTGTTCTGTTCCTTGAACTATTTTGGGATCACAACAGTGGTCACAACTCCATTGAACCAAATTAATAAAATACACTGTTTGTTCATTGCTAGCCCTATATGTATACATATAGATGACAATGAAATGTCAATATTCACAAATTATAATTTTTTGTATTAAGCTAATCATATTGGTGTTAAAGCTTATAGTTACTGAATATTATTTCACCAAGTGCATTCCACTGTCTCTACTATTATTCTATGGGTCATCAATCAGTGTAAAAAATAGTTTACAGCGTACCCCTATCAAGCCCCAATAGCACTTTATGAATCTTCAAGATGATATGATGGAGGAAAAATTGGGTTGGTTAGCGCCCCAGGGGCACAATCCCCTAGCGCCCGGGCACGGTGCCGCTAACACCTCCCGCAAAATTCAGCGGAAGGTCACGCCGTGCGCAGTGCCACAAGCTTCCCTTGCGCCCCTGACCTATCGCTGGACAATATGTCCAACAGGATCGGGGGCGCTTTTGCAGCAGCGGCGGCGCTACTTAAAGGGCAGGTGTCGGGCGGCCATTTTTATGTTGACCGACTGCCAGCACCTGCCCCCTTTCCCTTTTTTATGCGGGGTGCCGGTCGTGATCACAGCACCCTGCTCACCGGTGGTCCAGCAGGGCCCCGGTGCGCGCAGCGCTAGGCCCCTCCCCTTTAATCAGGGGAGGAGGCCTGCAATGACACGGCGCTACATGCTGCCGCGCGTGGCGCTGTTGCACATAGCGCCACAAACATCAGTAGTAGCGCCCCAAGCAGGAGGTGGAGTGCTTTCCAGTAGCACCCCACCTCCTGCTTGGGGCGCTATTACTGAATTTACGGCAGAGGGGTGCAAACCTTTTTGGGGTGCTCACATTACCGCCCCAGCGACGTTAGCGCCCCAAAAGGGGCGCCACCCAATTTTTCCCCCTATGAGTTTACACAAACTGCAGATATACAAAGTCAGAACAAAGAATGTTAGTCTGTGATTAAAGGGTGCATCGAAACAAAGAAATTTCAGCTCAGAAGACAACTAGCTCTACATCAGTGTTGTTTATTCTAATTCCTTTTCCCTGCTCTTTACCCATTAGTTTTCTTCACCTTCATAGCCTTCTTCAAATATTTATCTCATTCTTTCTTAAATGTTTTGATTGACTCGGCTTTAATAACCGTGTTAAAAATGCATATCATATTCTAATAACCCCCTGCGTGAAAATATCTCTTCTAACTTTGTGCTGTGTGTGTCTAGTACCTATCCTAAATGTATGTCCTTTGAAACGGCAGCTTAATTTTCTTTAAAAAAATACACACAACAGTGTTACTTATTAACTGTGAATGAGGTTGCCAACTAAAAATGCATAAAATCGATGTGTTCCACCGTGCAGCGGTTCAAGAAGGCGGCTCACCACCACCTTCTCAAGGGCAATTAGGGATGGGCAATAAATGCTGGCCTTGCCAGCGACGCCCAATCCCATTAAAAAACACGAATAAAAAAAAAATCTCCTGCAGGGCATCAAGTGTCATAACCACTTGTCAAAATGCATTTCATCATATTCAAATAACCCTCTTTGCAAAAAAAAATCTAACACACTCACAGGTACTGTGCATGCAAATTGTTTGGAAATCATCCTAGGCATCTAGAGTTAAAACACCTTGACATGCCTGGTCTCATTTGTACTCAGCGTTAAGCCAGGTCAGGCCTGGTTAGCACTTGGATTGCAGGGATCATTCTGGCCAAGACACTGACATCGCTTCACCAATCAGAGCAGGGTATAAATGGAATGCTCAGATTTCAGAGTTTAAGATTTCCCTCAGCTGGTACTGTACTGAAATGTTTTTCTCTTTCCATTCCCCCCTCCCCCATTCATTTGTAAAATAAATTGGTTTAAAATTGATATATACATTAATTACCTCAATAGGCCAGGCAGGAAGAGGTTGTAAAAAGTTGGCCTTATAAGGGTAGTCCACCATAGCCAGACTAACCCAAGTCTCACTCAGCCACGATTTGAAGGATGCCACATCAGATGCTTGTAATGATGAACAGAGACGGAAAGTACGGGAAAGAAACGTTAAGCCTTCCGCTAAAAATAGGAACCAAAAAAAGTGATCAAATGTCAAAGAAGTATTTAAATGTTACATTAATTTAGAGATAATTTGGGTACAGTAGCATAGTGGTTATGTTACTGGACTAATGATCCAGAGACATGAGTTCAAATCCCATCACTGCAGCTGGGGAATTTAAATTCAGTTAATTAAATAAATCTGGAATTTAAAAAAAGCTAGCATTAGTAATGGTGACCATGAAACTACCAGATTGTCATAAAACCCATCTGGTTCACTAATGTCCTTTAGGGAAGGAAATCTGCCATCCTTACCTGGTCTGGCCTATATGTAACTCCAGACCCACAGCAATGTGGTTGACTCCTAACTGCCCTCTGAAATGGCCTAGCAAGTCACTCAGTTGTACCAAGCCGCTACAAAAAAAGTATACACGGACTGCAGTGGTTCAACACCACCTTCTCAAAGGCAATTAGGGATACTCAATAAATGGTGGCCTTGACAGCAACGTCCACATCCCATGAACGAATTTAAAAAAATATCAATAGTTACAGCTTAGAAATCATAAACTGACCCAAACAAACTTGTTTTAAGTCAACATGGCGACAGTTTAGCATTTTTTGAGTGCAAGTGGGCAGCAACACTGGAGCAAGTCTAGACAGAAGGAAGGAGAGTTTAGCAGTCGGGTAAAAATGCTTGTGGGGGTATTGGGAGGAATTGGTAGCATGTATTGCAGAAACTATTACAAATAAATAATGCTGAATATCTTAACCCAAAAGACCTATTAAACTGTTGACATATGTAGCACTACAAGGATACCAGGATATTATAAACAAAGAAGATAATGCAATGTTCTCGCACTTCAAAGAAAAAAAAATTGAAGATCTTAATGTTAAGAAAGCAAAATTAATTTTAATAGTTGATTTGGCAAAATTAAAACCTAAAAGGTAGCAATGGTCAGCTAACAGGATTTAGGGCAGAGTTGCCCAAACTCCGGCAGGTGAGCCATGTGAGCCCTGGCTATCTGACCCATGAAGCAGCGGGACTTGTATTCCTGCAGTCTACTCCTAAAATCATGACAGCAAATTCAAACAGTTCATTTGTAATTTAGCTTGGGGTGGAAAGGAAATGTTTATGTGTTTTTAATTACATTTAATGAATTTTTAAGTCTGCCACTTAACTTGGGAGAGCAGTGTGTTAAAGTGTATTCTTTGATTTCAATGTTTTCATTTGTAATTCTTTAAATGTAGACCATGGGGCCACTGTAAGCAAGTGGCCCACAAAGACTAAAGTCTGGACACACCTAACTTAGGGACTTTTGTAATTACAGTGGAATATAGAGTTTTACCAAACTTCAAACCACTAAAATAAAAAAACAAACTCACTCAAAACAGTCTCAAAATGTTAATTTTTCTTAAATCTCGCCGCCTGCTATATCACTTAATACAACTCAATTTAGAAAATAACTCATTTGAAATAACTCTTTTTCACAAATGTGCACTTTAGGAAGGCTGTCAAGGCCTTGGAGAGGGTACAGCTTTACCAGGATGATACCAGGGATGAGGGACTTCAGTTATGTGGAGAGGTTGGGGAAGTTGGGATTATTCTCCTCAGAGCAGAGAAGGTTAAGGGGAGACCTAATAGAGGTATTCAAAATTATGAAGGGTTTTGATCGAGCAAGTAGGGCCGGTAACCAGAAGTCATAGATTTAAAATAACTGCCAAAAGTACTCGAGGGGAAATGAGGAGAATTTTTTTTCACACAGAGGGTTGTTAAGATCTGGAACACCCACCTGAAAGGGTGGTGGAATCAGATTCCATAGGAACGTTCAAAAGGCAATTAGACATGTACTTGAAGAGAACTAATTTGCAGGGTTATGGTGAAAAAGCTAGGATATGGGAACTAAATTAGACAGCTCTGTGAAAGAGCCGGCACAGGCACAACAGGCTCCTTTTGTGCTGTAAGGGTCTATGGGCTAGAAATTTGTGGCCTTAACGCCACTCCGTAGTGCCATTTAATGGTGCTAAAACGGCAGCCGCCACTCTTTCGCCAGCGGCTGGCGGGTCCCGCAGTGGCTGCCGCTTGCATCCTTACCTTTGCACTGCCGTTAACTGGCAGCGCCATCCCGAACAAAATGGTGGCGTTGTGACATAAATCGGCATGCAATGCCAACTTAACATCACAAGCGCGAACTTCAACCCTAGCGCTGAAATGGGTCCTAAGCACACCAGGTTAACCTAGCATGCAAGCAGGCTGACAGTGGCGATGTCCGCACCTCTTAAAGGGACACACACATCATTCAGGTAAGTTTGGACTGGGTTCTTTTTTTATTTTATTGAAGTGGTGGCTTGCTGCAGTAGATGTTAAAAGTTTTTTAAGTGTGTAGGGAGTGCTGCTGGACGCTTGCAAGGGCTCAGATGAGAAGACAGAAAATGCTGCAAACACTCAGCAGGTCCCGCAACATTCATGGAGAGAAAACGCAGAGTTCACGTCTCAGGTCGAGATGCTGCTGGAGCAGCTGAGCATTTCCAGCACTTAATGCTGTCATTTCACATTTACAGCATCCGCTGGCAGAGGGAAGAGGAAGACACAGAAAAGGAGGAATCAAATGAAAGGATGCATCCCAGACAGCCCCTTTATGGCTGGAATATCCGGGATGGAATCATCCGCCTGTGTCTTGTGTGTGCCTTTGTCTACCCTACTGATGTCACGCAGTGTTACCCCAATGACTGCAGCATGGCTGGTGGAAGGCTGCTGCCTTTCAGTGGAGGACACGGCAAATGTCATTGCTGGTTGACCTTGAGGCGCTGGTGGTTGGGAGTGTCAAATCAATCATCTTCTTCTTGTTCTTCTTCACTCTTATCTCCCTCATCTTGGTCACCCACTGGCTGGGCAGGCTGCATTTCTTGGGTGTGTGAAATGAGGAAGGCACAAGGGTGGAGTTGTGGGGATGGGAGGGCGGGAAAGCATGAGGTGCATGCCAGAAGGAGGACACTGTATAAGGATACCAGCATCTTGTATGCTTTCAGCCCTGCCGCTAGCCAAGGGCTCAGCCATGCTCCTGCCAAGAATGACCTGCACAGTCTCCTCTGAGGAGGTGAGGTGAGGCTAGCAATGGGAGATGTGCCTCGTGACTTGTGCAGAATGTTGGTAGTGAGTGACTGGAGGTGGGGGTCATGCATTGAGCAATGTGTGAGGCTAGTGATGCAGTTGGTAGGAGAGATGACTTTTGAAGATGTATTCACTGACCCTGACTAGTGGTCTGATGTCATGAAGCTTCTTTGGGCACTGGTGCCAGATTGGGGATGGAGGGGGGGGGGGGCGGCGGATGACACTGCTAGCAGTCACGGCCTTGGTGATGGACTACCACATTGTTCTTTCTGGAAGGTCTCCTGGCCCCTGTGGGTAGAGGGCTTGTCTTGCAGTGTTGACCCCCTGCACAAAGATCAAGTGCTGCGTGCAAGACCCTGGGTGCCCCTTCCCTGGCTTGCTGAGCCATTTGTGTTAGGGCTGAGGCATTTTCCCATTTTTTTTTTTGAGGTGAGCAAGGAAATTCAGCTTTAAGAGCTGAATATTCACATTTGGGACTTCTTTTTAATGTTAATATTTTTTAAAAGGCAGAAAGGGCTGAAAACTGCATTGTTTCATTTCATTTTAATTTGTATTGCTTCAGTGTGCATGGCCCCTTTAATTCTCAGACCTTTTCATTGTCCATAATTCCTTGCATGCTCCACAGCCTCACTTCCAGAGGCTGTGCGAAGCTCCAACGCCGCTCCTGCATGCGAACTTCAGGTCGGATGCCTCCAGTAATGCCACCAGGACAGCGTTGCACGGCATGTAAGCGCTGCCCCAACAATCTCCATCCCCCCCCCAGACGAATTTTGCTCCGTTAGCGTTGCGGTCATTTTCAGTAGCCGTTAACTCCACCGGCAACTTTACTGGCTAAAACAAATTCTCCCCCCTATGATTCTAACACCATACAGAATTTAACAAAAAGCCCACAGTAATCCATGAAGCAAGGCACAAGTCTCAATATCCACTACCTGACAGGTTCTTACATCCACACACAAACACACACATGCAGAAGTTCAGACCTTCATGCTTGTGAAGACCAACTTACTCAGTGGGGTAAAGTTTCTGAGGTACCTTGCCTGTAGCCAATGCATATTGGAAAATTGTAGGCTGGTATCTCATACAAAGTAATCTATACAAATATGTCTTTGCAAGTGTTGGGTTCCAGTCAAAATCTTTTTTATGTAAAAATGAATGAATTAAGATGGGAAGGAAAGGATCATTTTATAATTTTCTGAACATTCATGTTTGTTCAAAATAGAAATAACTTGCTTATTTCAGCAGAAATTTACAGCATCCAAGTATCACAGCGATTATCTATCCTTGCCCCCACCTCCTCTTTTCCCATACACATGCTGTTCCTTGGTGACATCATCCACAGGCATGGGGTCAGCTTTCACAACAACGAGCTTTACCTCTCCACCATTTCCTTCAACTCGACAACCATGTCTATGCTGAAACACTGCCTGTCCAATATCAATCACTGATGCATCTAAACTTCCTCCAATTGAACAAAGGGACGACCAAAACCATCATTTTCAGCCCCTACCACAAATTCCCTTACATGTCATTGATTTCATCCTCATCGGCCGTACACACAACCTGAGCTGAGCTTCATATCCATCACTAAGATCATTTATTTTCACCTCCGCAACATTGCCTACTTTCATCCCTCCCTCTGCTCCTTGGATGATGAAATCTTCTCAAAACCATTTCGTTTACCCCTCCTAATCTCTACATCCAATGCTCAGCAACCCTTCCCTTACTTTCTGTAAAGTACTTTGGAATGTAATCTATGTTGAAAGTGCTATATGAATGCAAACCTCTATTGCTGTTGTCATTAACAGTTTTCGTTAAGCAGGCACCACTCTGCAAGTCTTTTTGGAACAATTGATAGCTTAGACTACGTGAAAATAGTACGGACTGGCAAATGACTTAGTAAAAATCAGCCTACCATCAGTCTACTCGCAATCATCAGTGAAGGAAGGGGTCATCAACAGTGCTATCAAGCAGCACTTACTCTCCAAAAACCTGCTCATCAAAGTTCAGTTTGGGTTCCGCCAGGCTCCCGACCTCATTACAGCCTTGGTCCAAACATTCCAGAGGTGAGGTGAGAGTGACTGTTCTTGACATCAAGGCAGCATTTGACCGAGTGTGGCATCAAGAAGCCCTAGTAAAATTGAAGTCAATGGGAATCAGGGGAAAACTCTCCATTGGCTGGAGTCATACCTAACACAAAGGAAGATGGCTGTGGTGGTTGGAAGCCAATCATCAGTCCCAAAACATCACCGCAGGAGTTCCTCAGGGCAGTGTCCTAGGCCCAACCATCTTCAGCTGCTTCATCAATGACCATTCCTCCCTGATAATGTCAGAAGTGGGGATGTTCGCTGATGATTGCACAGCGTTCAGTTCCATTTGCAACTCCTCGGATAATGAAGCAGTCCACACCCGCATGCAGCAAGACATAGACAACATTTCGGCTTGTGCTGATAAGTGGCAGGTAACATTCGCGTCACCCAAGTGCCAGGCAATGACCATCTCCAACAAGAGAGAATCTAACTAATGCCCTTGACTTTCAACAGCATTACCATTGCCGAATCCCCCACCATCAACATGCTGGGGGTCACCAGTGACCAGAAATTAACTAGACCAGCCACACGAATACTGTGCTACAAGAGCGGGTCAGAGGTTGGGTGTTCTGCGGCAAGTGACTCGCCTCCTGACTCCCTAAAGCCTTTCCACCATCTACAAGGCACAAGTCAGGAGTGTGATGGAATACTCTCCACTTGCCTGGGTGAGTGCAGCTCCAACAACATTCAAGAAGCTCGACACCATCCAGGATAAAGCAGCCCGCTTGATTGGCACCCCATCACCACCTTAAACATTCACTCCCTCCACCACCGGCGCACTGTGGCTGCAGTGTGTACCATCTACAAGATGCAATACAGCAACTCGCCAAGGCTTCTTTGACAGCATCTCCCAAGTCCACGACCTCTACCTCCTAGAAGGACAAGGGCAGCAGGCACATGGGAACACCGCCACCTCCAAGTTCCCCTCCAAATCACACACCATCCTGACTTGGAAATATATTGCCATTCCTTCATCATTGCTGGGTCAAAATCCTGGAATTCCCTACCTAACTGCACTGTGGGAGTACCTTCACCACACGGACTGCAGCGGTTCAAGACGGCGGCTCACCGCGACCTTCTCGAGGGCAATTAGGGATGGGCAATAAATGCTGGCCTTGCCAGCGATGCCCACATCCCGTGAATGAATAATAAAAAAAGTCAACAAACTGGTATCACCTGCAAGGTGAATATAATGGCCCGAACTTAGCCGTAGTAATGATGGTGAAACTGTCAGCGTTCGCCGTCATTACCCCTCTGAAGCTGACAGCAACTTCAGGATTTAGCGCATGCGCAAATAAACGCGTAAATCCAAAAGTTGCAGTCAGTCATTCCCTGCTCCGCCACAGGTTGCATTGTGGAACTCCCCAGAGCCAGCAATCAATTCAAATCACACTGAGGGACAAAAACTTCCTCTATTATGCTGGAATATCATGGTTATAACCTCCTGAAAAAGTTAAGCCTTGTTGAAAAAGTGTAACTGGGTTTTTAACGGCGTAGTGTCTGCTGAACAACCATTCTAGCCTTGAAAAACTAATTTTATATTTGTGGAATGTCAACATTTTCTATTACTATAAGAATTACATGGTTTTTAAAATAATATATATGTTTTTAAAGTTTCTTTATGATATTTCAGCTTCTACCTCAACCCTATTTGTACTTCCCAATCTTTATTTCGATCTCTGTAAAATTTATAAAAAAATAATTTGGAATCTATGCATTTTACTTCCTGGTTTTCTGCCTGAGAATTCTTCAATGTGATTGGCTGCTCAGCCTGCTTGATGACATCACTGTTGCTGGACACTGGAAATTCCCTTGATTTGGCACCAGATTCAAACTAAGGTTGGGAGAGCTGAAATTCACTCCACAGAGATCGCTAGATCTTTGTGGGCAGCTTTCTTCAATATCAGCAACAAGTGCCGACGCTTCGCCAGATTCCAGGCCAATGACTGTATTTGTAATGCTATTTTGGTCAGGAATTGGGGCAATCAAGGTTCTTAAATGAATACTCAAAAATATGATGGCATACTAAGAAACAAAAGCACCTTCTCATCAGATTTACAGCTAGCAATTGGTGTATTTTCGCAGGGGAATAATTCTATGCACACAGTATATTCCTATTTTTCTCTAATACCAGTGGCATATATTATACAACACGTATATAATTCTTCTTTTACATGTTTTTTTTTACATCAGTGAATTATTTGGAAGTGCAGTGACATTATGTAGGCAAACATACATATTGCAGAAATTCTTCTGTTCCACAAGTTACTTTCTCAGAACTAGAGCATAAGGTGGGGAAATGGAAGGAAAATTATTTAAAATTTTAATATAATGGGAATCTTTTAAACCAATAATAAATAAAAACTGTAACAGTTGTCAAATCCCAGACGGGGCTTCGTTACCTCTGGATGACAGGTTATTTATTGCGTCCCAAGAATTCCTGATGCTTTCAGCACAGCCTTTTCCACTCTTCAAGAAGTCATTCGTTACAATAGTGTAGAAGTCTCCACATGGAGTCAAATCTTCAAACTGCCATATTGGAGCAGAAGCAGCAAGAGCTCTACAACACAAACACAAATGGCTTAAAATTCTATTGTGCAAATATTAGTGGACAATAATGCTTAATGCATTTGAATAAAAGTTGTCCACTATTTTAACAAAAATGTTAGGCCATTTATTTTAATGCTACCATTAAAACAGCGTGAAAGGAATTTCATAGGAACATAGTTAACCTGTGTACAGTAATATTCCGACAGCACAAACTGAAGGCCAATCTAATTACACAGAGAATAATCATCACTTGTTCTTTTCCCAGATTTCAATATTTCAAAAAAATGTTGCTAGTAGTGCAAAGGTCTACAAACACACTGGGCTGGATTTTGTCAGCCCCGAGGAGGCAGGTATGGAGGCGGGGCTGCCGGTAAAGTTGCAGAATTTGGGGGTGGGTGGCAGACCCGCCCCCATCCCGCCTCCGTGCCCTCTTGCCAGGAGGTGGGAAGCCATCCTGCCCCGGGTCCCGTCTCCTCGAGGCAGGAAAGGGATTAAAGCCTATTAACTGCCTGTTAACAGGTACTTAACAGGCAGAAAATAGGATTATCCCCATTTTTCGTTTTGATGTGCAGGCTTCCCGACCTCGGGGAACCCCGCCAGGGTGTAGGAGACGAGTAGGTGTAGGAGACGAGTAGGAGGTCTGCGGGTGTCGGAGGGGTCTGAAAGTGCAATGTAGAGGTGAGTAATGGGTGCAACTGTGGTGTGGTAAGTATGCAAGGTGAGTGTAAAGTGTTAGAAAATGTTCACTTACCTTTGTTTCTGCCCACAGCCTTCAGCCGCTGTGGAGCCGGAGTCCTGACATCTCCATTGTAGATATCACAGACTGGCTGTTCGATCCTCCGATCCAACAGCCAGGTGATTTCTACAAAGTTCAAAGGTTTGATGAGTCCTGAACACAAGGACTCATCAAACTACACAGAATGTCAGTGTTTGACAGCTTCACAGAGCTGTCAAAAGCTGACGTTTCTTCTTTCAAAAAATCTTGACAGATGTCATGTCATACGTTGACGTGCTCTGTCACTGACTTCCCCCTAATTGGCCTGCTGAGCCCGCTGAGTGGGCCAGACAAGGTCAATCAGGGGATTGACAAGGTCAATCAGGGGAAAATCCCGTTGGTTGGCCAGAAGCTGATGGAGGCGGGATTGAAAGCCGGCAAGCAGCAGTCCCGCCTCCAAAAGCTTCCGATTGACAAAATCCAGCCCACTGTATTCACTCACAGATTTAAAATTTGCTAATATAAAATGTTAGGATGACATAGATTTCTGTGGAAGCAATAAGATTTCATATTTTTTTAATTCAGATTATATATGCAAGTTCCCATATAGGTACATCACCACACTTCCATTTAAAATTTGATTTGGATCACACACTGCACAATGCTGATTTAAGTAGTCATTGCAATGCCAAATTTTATTTATATCATAGAATTAACAAATAACTATAGAAAATTATGACAAGTAGATAATAGAAGCTAAGTTAATTAAGACATTTAAAAGGGAATTAGATAAACAAGTGAAAAAGAAAAATATTTTTAACAAAGAGTATAGAAAGGGGAAAATGAGTTTAGAGAAGGTTCTCCGATATAGATCTACAACTGGTTCATTTTTGGATCATATCTTTCTCCAGCTCCTTTTGCTAACTTCTAATCACCTGATTTTATATCTGGTACTGTTGTGAGTCCCTTCCTTTGAACCAGTGCCAACACTTCTACGTCTTTTTACCAACGCGAGACATAATACTTGCCAATGTTTAGCAATTATGGTGGCATCACCGCTTTGGACTTTATTTTAGGATACTTTTAATTTAGGTAATTGTATACCCAAACATTTGGCTTGACAACTGGTGCCACATAATAGGTCAATAATTTCATCATCTGGTCAACTAACACACCCAAAAATCTTTTTTTACTACAGGATTTTTCTTCCACAAATAATCTAAACAAAAATAATTAGAATCCACACTGGAACTTTTTTCAAGTGTACCTTATATTTTAACAGAGCTAAGATATTCCTTTGCATCTACATATAAACACAATTTGTAATATCTTTACCTCAGTAATCTACCACAGATTCATTACTTTAAAAATGGAACATTTGAACCAAAAGAAAATTGTTTAAAGACCAAACCGAGTACAAAATGGAAGCCAATTATTTTACTTCAAAATTGTACATTCAAAAACAGTTCAAAGGTCTGGGGTATTTTAAATTATATTCAAGTGTTGCAGTCAGTCATTCAAGTGTTAAACATGAAGTCAAGATCTGCCTCCCACAGGTGATTTTGTGATTTATTTTCCTTCCCCTCCCAAACTAATACTCACCCAACAACAATGTTTGGATACTTCATCCTAAACCAGGCTGCTAACATTCCTCCATAGGAGCCTCCTATAGCAATCACAGGACTGTTCTGAGCTCCAGGGATGGTCTTTTTGAGACTCCTAATAAGAACTGCAAAATCAGCCAAAGCCTGCTCAGAGGTGAAGTAATTCAAGTGCTTAGGATTCTAAAAGAGAAGCATTGGTAAAACATAATTACAACTAAACAACTGAAAGTGAACATGACATTTTCTAATAAACTCTACGTATTTCAAAATATGTCCATGTGAACAGTTATTTTTATAAATAGCTAAACAGTATAAAGAGCACAATTAGGGAATCAACACAAAATGAGCTCATACTATGCTTGGGCACATACACCACACACACATCGGACAATTTGAGAAGATGGCTGAAATGCAGCAATATCAGAGCAGGACAACTTCTTTCAGTGGATTGAAGACCATTGTGACTTGTTCTGTTTATGCTATACCAATGACATTGGGCCTACGCCCAAGACAGCACAAGCACCAGCAGCAAAAGTATAGCATAAAAATAACAAGAATGTTGTAAGCAGGTTAGGATCACTGTGCAGTTCTAATATGTTACAGGTAGCCATTTCAAAATGCTCATACCAATCTACACTGTAAATGTCAAATCTTCAGTGGTGAAAGAGTTAAAACACTGATTATATCAGTTCAACGTCTGCAGCACTATTTTACATCCCACGTACTTAGCATTTGGACTGTTTCCAGCGAAACAATTTTACTGTAATCCTTTGAATATGGCTTTGAACACAGGCTTATTCTTTGAAGACGCAAGAAATATAATCAAGTACTTAATTACTGAAAGTCACAATGTTCACAACATGAGGGTGGTAGAAGTAGCATTTTTCTGATTAAGTAAACTGGGATGGAAAGATTATTTTTAAAAGCATACAAATCCTGACTTGATCACTTTCCACTTCTCCCAGACTATTTTATAAGTTGTTTTCATGGTCTGTGACTTCCTTAGTCATGTACCTCAGTTATACAGCGGCCCAGAGTTCTAACTCAGGCTCACTATTTACCACCAACTGTTTCATGAAATTGCCCCATTCATACCCCAAGATGTGTTAAAAAGAAAGGATAAGAAACACACATGGCTGCCCATATCCGCAGTGCTCTTATATCCTGTTCCTTCCCCACTTATTCCACTACTTCTGCGCTGCATACGAAGTTTCAAAATCAAAACCAACAAAAGAATAAACATTTATATTTGTGCAACTGCATGCCTGCACAGATTCCCTTTTCCCGTGCGTGCCCGCTCTCTTTCACTCCCCCCTCTGATTTCATTCACTTGCATGTTACTTTAAAATTTACTGCCTTGAGAATCGAAGCAGAAGCAGTCAGAAAATCTTTTTGAGGCTGTGGGAATTTGGCAGTGAAACCTGCCCAGCTCCACATGCCTCTTCTGGCGGGTTTCACCGGCTCAATTCAAACATGGTTAATTCAGGAAGTTTATAGCGGTAGCAGGAGTTGAGTCTTCTGTACATTCAACTCACATTTGTCACCATAAACAGGCCGTCAACCATGTAGAAGTGCCTTAGCTGTTCCTTTCCATCTGCCTAATTCTGCTTTAAATCCTTTCCAACAGACTATTTTGGAACTGTTTGATCCTTCCTCGCCAGCACACAAAGGTTGATGGCCGAGTCAAATGCAAAAGGCATAGAGCTCTGCTAAAATTTGCATTATAAATCACATCTAGAAATTGAACAAGCATTCGTTCTGTATTTCACATACCTTTGCATTTCATATTACGGTCATCAATTCCAACATCTCACCCTTTGTCTGATTAATTTTAAACATCCTCTTGTTCCCTAGCCCATCTATTTTGTTGACTTTTAAAAAAAATTAAAACAAAAAAACAGGTGCTAATGACAAAGAACTAACTTGGAGTTACTGTGCCTGGCAGAGAGCCAACTGAATTATAAATACATAACTGAGATTACAGACTTCTGAAGAAAACTCAATGATAGCTACAACTTGCATTTATATAGCACCATTAATGTAAAGAAACATCTCAAGGCACTTCACATATAGATGATGACTACTGAGTATTAGACTCTCTCACCCTGTTGTGCTCAGGAACTTCACCAAGCTGGATGTGTGGATGAGACTCTGTGAAATAGCTGATAAGGACTAAATAGTGAACCCACAGAATATTTTTCTCATGAGCACTGTCAACTATTTAAGAGCCCCATCCGCTGAAATCTAAACACTAAACCCCCGATTGGCGTTATTTTAACACCGGTGGTAACTCACTTATAGTATTTATTTTAAATGGATTACCCCCACATTAAAATAAGACCAACTGGAAAATATATTTTAAATTTCCTTATCTGAAGATAATTTACTACATTGTATAGATTTGATGGCATGAATTGAGCATTACAACAGTACTGCTATAGTGCTCCATGCATGTCACTAAATCTCTATGGCATTTAAACAGCATGATGATTTTTCTGTAGTCAGGTTTGTAGTAGGAACAGAAGACAATAGTAGCTCAGTATTGAATAGACCAAAACATGTGTCTCTGAAATATACCAGACAAAAAAGTTAAGTTTGTAAAATGTGTTTTTCCAACTTACACTGAATGATTTTTTCCCAAACGGCATAGACTCTCCATAATACCTATGTTCAGCAAACACCAACATGGCTCCCAGTTCCTTAGATACATCCCACATAAAACCCTAAAAAAAAAGATTTTATATATAAAACCTGTGACATTAACATTGATTATAAAAGAAAGGAAGCAAGAAATACAAAAAAGAGATTGCGATCAAGGAAGTTAAAGAGAATAACTTAGAGGAAAAATATTAAATTACCTACCTTAGATACGGTTTGCAGCATTTCAACTTTCACCTAGAATTAGGATTTGCCATCATCCACTTTTTTTTGAGAGGGGATGGTGAGGAGAAAGGAAAGATAACCACCTAAGGCCACTGACTCTTTAAAAACTCCATGTGCTTGCGCCAGAACCTAGCCAGGTAACTTCCCTTTACTTGATGTAAACTACCATTCGTTTTTTGGCCATGGAAGACAGCAAAGAAAAAACAAAAAATGCAACTTAACCAGCGCTAGGTCAGATAAGTAACAGATAAGTAAATTAGAAGGAAGAAAGTAGAAGCAAGAAAGGGAGAAAGATCAGAAAATCCGTGAAAGATTTTAAGAAAAACAGAAAGAGAGAACAAAACAAGGAAAGGGAGGTAAGAATAAAAAGAAAACGCAAAAGAAAAAAGAGAAAGGAAAGGGAGAAAGGAAAGGAAAGCTCGCCCTAAACACTTCAAATACAAAATTAATTTTGAAAAGTTGTCACTGTTTTTATATGGGTAAATGCAGAAGCTAATTTGTGCACAGCAAGGTCCTACAAACAGCAAGGAGATCAATGATCAGTTAACCTGTTTTTCATCCTCTTAACTAATTGAACGTACTTTTGTTCTTTTAATGCCTTTCCACTGCCTTACTGAGATTTTATATCATTTAAGTTTTCTATTAAGCAATTAGCAGGACATTTAACGCACGATTGAAGTATCTGTTGTTTCTCCTCCCTCCCTATTTTTTTCTCTCTTGGTCTTAACCTTACTAAAATGATTTGTTTATCTTTTAGTTTTCAGTACTGATGAAACATTAACTTGTTTTTTGTTCTTTACAGGTGATATGTATTTCCAGCATTATCCATTTTTATTTCTAGCTTTCTTTGATGCTTCCAGCCTTGACAAGGAAAACACAAAGCAACACATTCTATTACCCAATTTCCATAACCTCTATTTATTGATAGATTTGCCAAGGCTTTGTTTGCATATCAAAAACAACTGTCTGATTTGATAAATACCATTGGTTCTGTACAAATAGAAGGATAAAGATCTGCACACATCAACAAAGATTGATTCAAGATTCAATGAAAGAACAACAACTTGCATTTATATAGCACATTTAATGTAGCAAAGCATCCCACGGCAGTTCACCAAGGCATAAGGAAAATAGACACCAGCCAAAGCAGGAGAGGTTAGGAGGCATGACCAAAACCGTAGCCAAATAAGTGGTTTAAAGGGGAGTCTTAAAGGAAGAGAGGGAGGTGGAGGGGTAGAAAGATTTAGGGAAAGAATTCCAGAGTGTGGGACCTAGGTGGCTGAAGACATGGCTACCAATGGTGGGGTGAAGGATTGGGAATACATGAGGCTGGAGTCAGAGGAACAGAGAATATGAAGGGTGGGATTTCATAGGGCTGAAGCAGGTTTTAGAAATAGAGAGAGGCAAGGCCATGGGAGGGACAGAAACGCAAGATTAGTGTAAAAACCCAAAAAGCATAACAGACTTCAATGCGTCGATATTGAAACCCAAGAATGTGGTGCTGGCAAATTTTTGAAACCAACCTAACTGAAAACTACATAGAATTTTCAAAACAAACATTACTTTTACAGGGCCTCTACGAAAGCTAAGGAATCTGGGGCAAAGGCGGCTATATGGAGTTAGGTCGCAGATCAGCGATGATCTCACTGAATGGCAGCAGGCACATGGGAACACCACCACCTCCAAGTTCCCCTCCAAGTCACACACCATCCTGACTTAGAAACATATCGCCGATCCTTCATCATCGCTGGGTCAAAATCCTGGAACTCCCTACCTAACAGCATTGTGGGAGTACCTTCACCACGTGGTTCAAGAATGCGGCTCACCACCACCTTCTCAAGGGCAACTAGGGATGGGCAATAAATGCTGGCCTTGCCAGTGACGCCCACATCCCATAAGCAAATTTAAAAAAAAACAGGCCTGAGGGGCTAAATGGCCTCCTCTTGTGTCTATGTTCCTATAAAGCTGTATATCACTATGGTCATTTTCATAGTGTAAAATAAACACCCAAAACTGTAAAACAAAATCTTTGTCATGTTTAATAGCCACCAGTTAAGACACCTAGCAATAGCCGAAGGAAAAGTCTGTTCAAAATGACACTACATAAAATGTAGTGGGGAACAATCATCCAAACAAACAATCCAAAACAAAGTTACAAAAGTCTTGAAGACACGGTATCGCTAGGGTTTCAGAGTAAATCCCAATTGTACATGGAGGCTGAATGAATGAGGCGGAAATCAGACTTGCATTAAATAGTAAGGTGGGAAAGAGGGAAGCAAAGCAATCACCAACTAATGAAAATTAAGGAACATAAAATAAGGATTACAAAGATTGACCTAACTTCTGTTTATATATGAATGTAAGGAACAAAATGGTTGAACTGGAAGTGATGTCAAGAAGAGAGAAAATAAACATCATAGGAGTAACCAGAAGTTGCACTAATGAAGTATGAGGAGTGGAGAATGAACCTACAAGGCGTGTGTGAGCTTTAGGAAGAAGGAAAGAAAGGAGGTCAGATGGTATTACTTGTCATGGAGGGATCACGTGTAACTAAAAAGTGAATGCTGGAAATAGTATTGAGTCTCTTTGGTTAGATTTAGAAGAGAAAAGGCAATTCAGTGATAGGAACATGCTATGAAACAAACAACAAAAGGAGGTTGATATACCGCTTTGGGAGTTCATGAAATGGATGAGTGCCATGTTCTCAGTTGTGATCATGGGGATTTCAATCTTCCTAACATTCATTTGAATGTACAATGGGGACAAGTCTGCATGAGTGGAAATTTATTGAAGTTATGTGGACTCATTTCTAAAACAGCATGTGAGGGAACCTGCAGGGACGAGTGCAATACTGGGTTTGGTTTCTACAAATGAAAAGGAGCCGATAAGCCAAGTAGTAGTAAGGGAAAACCTGGCATCTAGTGACTATAATGTTATTACATTCATGGTCAAGAACAGAACATAAAAGGAAGCCTGGTAAGAAGTTAAATGTTAGACATTGAGTGCGAATACCTAAAACATCAAAATGGGAAAAAACAGGAGGTAAGGATGTGGAAGGAAATTGGGAACATTTTAAAGAGATTTATTTTTTAATCTGCAAAAGCAATTTAAATAAGTCATGAGTGAAATAAAAAATAAAGAGTAATGCCAGCATGGATAACTAAGAAAATTACGGAAGGCATTGGGGAGGAGGAATAAGTACAAAATTTTAAAACATTCAAGATAGGGAGATCTATAAAGACAAACTGAGAAATGCAAACATTTGATGAGATGCCCAGAGAACATAAGCAAAATATAAAAGGTGCATGACAAAGCCTTTTTCAAATATTGCAGATGTAAGCAGAGTACAGAGAAATCTTGGATTACTAAGAAGTAACAATGGGGATGTGCTGTCTGAGAACAGAGAAGTTACCAAAATACTAAACCACTTGTTCTGGACCAATGGACATTATGTGACATTCTGAACATTTTATGTGTGCAGATAGCACCCTCTGGTGGTGGTTATTGTGTTAACAGTTTGTATGCTGGAAAGGTCATCTGACCTTTCTTCCTGTGTGAGGTCATTTGACCTTTGTTCCTTTCTTCCTGTGAGAGGTCATTTGACCTTCCTACCTTTCTTCCTGTTGACCCCAGGAAGCAGTTTTACCAGGAAGAACCTGACTTGAGTAATGGAGAATTCCATGAGGGATTTTCAATCCAGTGGAATCTGACTTCATATGTTAGGCCAAACGCAATATCTGTGAGTATCTTTAGCTCTTAGCATAATAGCAATGTTGTCAGAGTAATATTTTGATAATACTATGTTTATAAAAGGTTAATATTTAATAGTTATAGAAGTTAGTTACAAATGTTAGTTAGTTATACAATTAGTCTATTCTACTGTTGTAAATATGTTTATATCTTGTGTAATATCGAATGTGTAGTACTCAGTTTATGTACAAAACATACTTTGTCTTTGTTTACAGTTTCACAAATTCGTTCAAGTAAAAGCTTCAAACAGCAAACTGCTTCACGAAGAATTATTATGAATGAGTGTTTAACTTGCTGGATAGCTAGATAGGAGCACGTCTAGCGCGGCCAGTACAGTGAAAAGATATCAGTGAAAAGATATCAGTGAAAAGATATCAGTGAAAAGATAGCAATACGGCTAGCTGTGAAGAGCGGAGCGGGAGGAACGCAGAGTAAGCCTTAACCTCGTAGAGCACATCTACCTCACATCAACATGTCAGAAGATAATAACGAAAATGCTTTGCAGCAAGTAGAAGACCCTAAACAGGCAGACGAAACTGTAGAACATGACAATCGGTCTATAAGCACCGGTTACTACAGGTCGCAAGTTGGCTCACGGTCATCGGGTGGTTCTAGAGTAAGCATAGCCCTCACCAAAGCACGGGCTAAACTAGTAGCAGCTCAAGCCAGAGCTGCGCATACGGACAGTGAAATAGAAATAAAAGTAAGTCAGGCCCGTCTCCAAGCTGAACTCCAAGCTGAACCCCAAGCAGAACAGGCCCGGCTCCAAGCAGAACAGGCCCGACTCCAAGCTGAATCCCAAGCGGAACAGGCCCGACACCAAGTGGAACGCCAGCCTGAACAGGCCCGTCTCCAAGCCACATTAGACGCTCTGCAGCAACAAAAAGAGATAGATGCTGCATTAGCCGAGACACAAGTATTCGAGGCAATTTTGGAGGGAGTTGATCCTGAGACAGCTTACAAACCTTTAATTCCTGTTCCGTGGCAGAGTCCACAACAGCGCACCATAGATTACGTGAGCGACCATGCCGACATACAGTTTACAGGAGAACGGGATGGAGGCCCGCACATCTCTACAGACGCAAACACTTCATATAACATGCCACAAGTTGCCAACCGACGTCAAAGCAGACGGCGTGCCTCAAGCCGCAGAGTCTCCCCCAGCAGAACGGAAGACACGGTGCAAAGGAATAGGACGCCGAATAGAGAAAGTCGGAGACAAATCCCCTCTCGGTCCCTTGAGACCCCCAACAGAGCCCCCAGCCAAGGCAACCCTGGCCCAGGTCCCTGCACCTACGACCTCGCCAAATACCTTGCACGCACCCAGCTGGTGACTTCGGGGTTAATCAAGTTTGATGACAGGCCAGAGAATTATCGGGCTTGGAAGTCCTGCTTCCACGATGCCATATCGGGCTTAGACCTGTCGGCAGGAGAAGAGCTCGGCCTCCTTATCAAATGGCTCGGCCCAGAGTCCGCCGGACAGGCCTGCAGGATAAAAGCGGCCAATATGGGGCAGCTGCCAGAGGGGTTGAAGAAGGCTTGGGTGAGGCTGGAAGAAAGCTACGGCTCGCCCGAAGCCATTGAAAGGGCTCTCTTTGACATGTTGACGTACTTTCCGAGGTTGACGAGTAAGGAACCCCAGAAGCTCCGCGACCTTGGAGATCTGCTGGCGGAACTCGAAGCCACAAAGCAGGACGGCTACCTACCCGGTCTATCGTACTTAGACACTTCCAGAGGGGTAAGTCCCATCATTGAGAAGCTTCCATTTAACCTGCAGGAGAAGTGGATAACGTTTGGATCAAAGTTCAAGCTAAAGCACAACGTGGCGTTCCCGCCATTCTCTGCGTTCGTTAAATTCATCCGTAAAGAAGCCAAAGCCAGGAACGACCCCAGCTTCAACTTCTTCTCCTCCCAACCAGCACTTGCCAGAAGAGACAAGTTCGACAGACATGGAAAGACACCAATATCTGTCCACAGAATGCAAGTGTCCTCAACTGAGCACACAAAGATTCAGAAGAAACCTGAGGATATGAGCAAACAATGCCCTATCCACAACAAGCCCCATTCTTTAAAGTGCAGAGGCTTCAGGGAGATGTCCCTGGAAGATCAGAAACAATATCTTAAAGAGAACTCTATATGTTTCAGGTGCTGCTCGTCCACGAGCCATCTCGCCAAGAACTGCAAGGTGGATGCAAAATGCAGCGAATGTGAAAGTGATCGGCACGTTTCAGCACTACACCCAGGCCCAGCTCCTTGGAAGTCAGAAACGCCTCCTCCCGCATCAGAGCACGGCGGGGAGAGGGAGCTGCTGGTACGGAGATTACATCCAGGTGCACCGAGGTGTGTGGAGAAGGAGTGAGTGCAAGAGCATGCTCCAAGATATGCCTCGTTAATGTGTACCCTGCGGGATGCCGCCAGGAATCTGAAAAGATGTATGCCATACTAGATGAACAAAGCAATCGTTCTCTAGCAAGATCCGAGTTCTTCAACATCTTCAAGATCAAAGGAAGTCCGTCGCCTTACACGCTGAAGACGTGTGCTGGACTTTCAGAGACAGCCGGCAGGAGGGCCTGCGGTTACGTTGTTGAGTCAGTCGACGGGAAGATTAGTCTCCCCCTTCCTACACTCATCGAATGTAATCAAGTCCCCGTCAACCGTTCCGAGATTCCCACTCCGAATGCAGCTCATCATCACCGTCATCTGAGACGCATTGCAGACGAGATCCCACCTCTTGACCCAGATGCAAGCATACTTCTGTTGTTGGGAAGAGACATCCTGAGGGTACATAAGATAAGGGAGCAGATCAACGGTCCACATGACGCCCCTTTCGCCCAAAGGCTAGACCTCGGCTGGGTCGTTGTTGGAGATGTGTGCCTCAAGGGCGCTCACAAGCCATCTCCGGTGAGCACACTCAAGACTTCCATCTTGGAGAATGGTCGTCCAAGCTACCTTACCCCATGCAGTGGACAGATCCGCGTGGTGTTTGACTCCAGTGCACCATATCAGGGCGTCTCTCTCAACGACGTACTCCTCACAGGGCCTGATCTTAACAACAGCCTCTTGGGAGTGCTCATGAGATTCAGGAAAGAGCCCGTCGCCATCACTGCCGATATCCAGCACATGTTTCATTGCTTCGTGGTAAGAGAAGACCACAGAGACTTCCTCCGCTTCCTGTGGTATCGGGACAATGACCCTAATAGAGACATTGTGGACTACAGAATGCGTGTCCATGTCTTTGGGAATAGCCCATCCCCTGCTGTCGCCATATACGGACTAAGGAGGGCTGCCAAGGAAGAAGACGACGACTTTGGCAGTGATGTGAGAGGGTTCATCGAACGAGAGTTCTATGTCGACGACGCACTGAAGTCATTCCCGACCGAAGCAGAGGCCATCAGTACCCTCGGACGAGCCCAGGAACTACTTGCACTATCCAACCTCAGGCTGCATAAGATAGCCTCTAACAGACCAGCAGTGATGGAGGCATTCCCCCCTGAAGATCGTGCTAAGGACGTCAAGGACCGAGACCTCTTCACTGATGACCTCCCCCTACAGCGTAGCGTAGGGGTGTCGTGGAACATAGCAACAGACACGTTCACGTTCCAAGTCCTAGACGCCAAGAAACCCTTCACACGTAGAGGAGTGCTCTCTACAGTCAACAGCCTATACGACCCTCTCAGCTTCTTAGCCCCTGTCACCATACAAGGCAGGCTGCTCCTCAGGGAACTCTCCACACGCGCTGAAGAGTGGGATTCACCTCTCCCTGAAGAGATGGAAGCAGAGTGGGACAGATGGAGAGACTCACTCCAAGACTTACAGGAGATCCGAATACCTCGCTGCTATTCGTCTTTCTCTCCCTTAAATGCCCAATTCAAAGAGCTTTGTGTCTTTGCAGACGCATCTGCTAAGGCCATTGCAAGTGTGGCTTATCTGAAGGTCACCACTCAAGAAGGACAAAGCAAAATCGGCTTCGTCTTTGATAGAGGCAAGTTGGCGCACCAGCCAGACCTCACCATACCCAGATTGGAACTGTACGTAGCAGAACGCAACCTACCCCCTCACAGCAGTCTACGGAAGCTGCATCCTATCGTCGACACCAACGGACTGTCTCTGAGGTGGTTCTTCTTTTGTCGCCAGAGGACTCCAATGACAAGTAGAGTTCGGACTATGTGGAGTCGTTAATGACCCCAGGCGGGGAGTGTTCTGGACCGATGGACATTATGTGACATTCTGAACATTTTATGTGTGCAGATAGCACCCTCTGGTGGCGGTTATTGTGTTAACAGTTTGTATGCTGGAAAGGTCATCTGACCTTTCTTCCTGTGTGAGGTCATTTGACCTTTGTTCCTTTCTTCCTGTGAGAGGTCATTTGACCTTCCTACCTTTCTTCCTGTTGACCCCAGGAAGCAGTTTTACCAGGAAGAACCTGACTTGAGTAATGGAGAATTCCATGAGGGATTTTCAATCCAGTGGAATCTGACTTCATATGTTAGGCCAAACGCAATATCTGTGAGTATCTTTAGCTCTTAGCATAATAGCAATGTTGTCAGAGTAATATTTTGATACTATGTTTATAAAAGGTTAATATTTAATAGTTATAGAAGTTAGTTACAAATGTTAGTTAGTTATACAATTAGTCTATTCTACTGTTGTAAATATGTTTATATCTTGTGTAATATCGAATGTGTAGTACTCAGTTTATGTACAAAACATACTTTGTCTTTGTTTACAGTTTCACAAATTCGTTCAAGTAAAAGCTTCAAACAGCAACCGCTTCACGAAGAATTATTATGAATGAGTGTTTAACTTGCTGGATAGCTAGATAGGAGCACGTCTAGCGTGGCCAGTACACCACTACTTTGCAACAATGTTCACAAATGAAAGAGGGGAAGAAATGCTCAAAATAAGAAACCAGTTTAAGGGCAAGTGTAGATCAGAAACCTTTAAATTCATAAGGGATGATATACTGGGGAGGTTGCAGAAGCTCAAGTAGATAAGGCCCTGGGCTCTTAAAAATTCTATCCCAGGGTTCTGAAGGAATTAACTTAGGAGATTGTGAATTCTCCCACCAATATTTTCCAGAGCTCACTGGGCTCAGGTCATATCCCAGATAAGAAAATAGCAAGTCACTCCTATTTTTTTTAAGTAGAGGACTAAAGGCAAACCATTAAACTACAGACCTACAACAAAAGCAAAATACTGCAGATGTTGGAAATCTGAAATAAAAATAGAAAATGCTGGAAATGCTCAGCAGGTCAGGTGACATCTGTGGAGAGAGAAACAGAGTTTACGTTTCAAGTCGATGACCTTTCGTCAGAACTACAGATCTATAAGCCTTACCTGGATTGGGCAATTATAAGCAATCACCTTGAGTGATAGGGGTTAATTAGAGATAACCAGCATGGCTTTCGGAACGGTAGGTCTTGCTTAATTCTTTGGATTTATTTGAGATTATGGTAAGGTGATCTTATTTCCTAAACTGAATGCGGGGACACACAGGGTGTGTACACAGCAAAGTAGCCAGGATGCGTTTCAAGAAAACCAGAATGACGACTTTGTTGCTTCTGCTAGTGGAATATGCGGAGAGACAACGGCATTTTCACTTTACACCGAATCTCGAATCTTGTGTGTGTTCTGGCAATAGTGCTGTACCATCTAAATTCGTCCCCGAATATCCTAACTTTTAATTTCTCAATTTTAAATCTGTTCCAAACAGGCTACGATTTTCTATATAAGGTGTGAAAGACACTCTGGGGTCAATTTTCTGGCCGCCGTCGGGCGGCTTTTCATGCGGCTGGGGGCCGGAAATCGGCGAAAAAGCGGGTCGGGACCCCCCCCCCCTGCCTGATTCCCCGCCCCGTCCGACTTTCGGGCCACCGTTTCCCCGCGACCCGCTTCAGTCCCGGCCGCCGCTGGCGGGACTGGTCGTCGGAGCACTAATAAGCAATTATCAGCTTGTTGAGGTAGATTTTCCGGGGCCGTTGCAACTTTGGGGCTTTCCCCACATCAAACCTGCCTGCGGGGAACCCCGCTGCTGAGACCTGGCGTGAAGCTTGCCGGCTTGCTTGCTGTCAGCTGCAGGTCAATCGGAGAAGCTGCGATTTAAAGGGCCAGCACTTGTATGTTGAAGGACCTTGTTGTTGCAGGTTTGGGGCTACTTCTTCAAGGCTCAGGCACAGCTGTGGAAGGTTGCAGCCTCACACACTTCTCCAATGCGATCTCCTGGGAAGCCCCTCTCGCCACCCTCACTCAGCGCTTCCTCAGCGGAGGCATCTACGAGAAGCATGGGACGCCTTTTTTTCCTTCCGTTCTTGCCATTAGAGGATCTCCAGCAGCAGAGGCGGCAGCAGCAGAACCAGGAACAGCAGGATCAGCACCAGGAGCACCAGGCTGCTGCTCACTCACCTGAAGCTGCACAGGCCAGAAGGGGCCAGCGCTTGGAAGTGGCTTGAGAGCACCTTGCTGTGCTTTAGGGGGCCATGGGGACCCGTATCTGCACTGGCAGTCCTACTCAGAAGGACTTCCATGAAGGTCTGGTTTCTCTGTTCAATAGATGGCCAACGCTTCTCAAGAGATGTCATTCTCTTATGAGCACTCACCATGTTTTCCATACCCAGGCAACTTATCTCCTCCATGGAGGTTGCCAACCTTTCCATGGTGATGCGTCCATGTGCCAATGACTCCACAAAGGCTCTGCTCATGGTCGCTATGGACTCCTCCATTCGCTCCACACTCACAGCGACCCTGGAGACGAAACCTGCCAGAGACTCCTGCATCTGTGCATGGAGATCCATCACCTCTTCTCTTGCGGATGGACCCAGAGGTAGAGGGTCGACATGCAGCGCAGCTGAGCTTAGCTGGCAGAGTCTTGCGCCCTCCGACGAGGACTCTCCACTGCTGTCCCTGTCTCCAGAATCTGCTGAGGCTCACTTGTGAGCTGTGAAACACCAGGTGACAACACTACTCTGTGTCCCGAAGGTCCCCCCGAGGTGCGAGTGTCTGCGCTGGTGCTGGGTGCGCTTATTTCTGCTGACGCTGCACCCTCAGAGGTTGGAGCTTCCTCTGAGGAGTCTGGCTGCACAGCCTCTTCCTCCTCCACAGTGAGGACGGGGGCTCTGGATGGTACTGTGGGGGAGTTAAGGAAGGAGTTAGAGATGTAATGCCAAGGTTCTTCTGGTGACTCCCAGCGAGTTGGCATCTGCTGACACCTGCACCCATGCAGCATTGGTCTCAGTGGGAGGCCTCTTCCTCCCTGACCTAGGGAAGCAGACCTTCCTGTGGGCCCTAACCCCATCCAATAATGCCTGCAGTGAAGCCTCGTCGAATTTGAAGGCAGCTCAGCCTCTGCCGCTGGCAGCAGCTGGTGCAGGTTCCTCTGCCATTGTGCAAGAGTGGCTGAGAAGCTTGCAGAGGTGGAGAAGCTTGCTGGACACTTTGAAAGCACCACGAATGATGACATTGTGGGGGACTACGGTCTCCCGCGTAAAGAAATAGGCAACACAGCGAGCTACAAGAAATAGGTCTTTACTCCAACTCTCACAATACAGTACTGAATTCGTGAAGCCCGCGAACCTGTGATGACTCACGGATTGGTCACCTGCTGGAACCTGATTGGTTTTCCTTCTCTCAGCAGCAGGCAAGTCTGAACGTGCCTTATTCCTCTCAGCTTGCAACTGTCTTGCGGGGGGAGGGGAATACAGCAGTTAAAAGGGGATTATACAGGTTTATCTACATACACACAGTGTTTCCCCAATGTGGCAACGCCACATACGCCCCCCCAGAATCCTCGTTAACTGTAAAAGTCAGTCTCTGCGGAGGTTTGACCAAGCGGCCGTAGCAGCTGTAGTAGCCATCTGGTGTGTGAGGAGGGCTGTCTGGGAGGTCGGCCGGTTGGTTCGTCGGCTGGTCTGGCTGCTGATCTGCCGGTGGGCTGGCTGGACGGGCTGCCGGCAAAGGTGGGGCGGCGGCCGGGAAGTAAGGTTCTGGCGTGTCTTGGTCCTCTTGTGGGGCCGCCGCCAACGCGGGGGGTCTACCCCGCCGTGGGGGAAGAGCCGGCTGAAACGGGAAGCTGAGGTCCAGGTGCGCCGGTTTGAGGCGGTCTACTGAAATAAGGTCCGGCTTCCCGCCGACGTCGATAAGAAAAGCTTTGCTCCCGTCTCCAATACTGGGAAGGGGCCGGTGTATGGTGCCTGCAGCGGGCCTCTATGCGCATCCCGGCGCACGAAGACGAACTCCGCATGTCGTAAGTCTCGAGGCACGTAGGATGGCTGCGGGCCGTGTTGCGAAGTGGGCACTGGACGGAATTGCTGGGCCGCGTCCTGGTGCAGGGAAAGCTGTCTGGCGGCCGACCACGGCTCCGTTGTCAGGGGGAGGAAGTCGCCTGGTACTCTGAGCGGTTGGCCGTAGACCATCTCGGCCGCGGAGGTCCTCTTTGGGCGCAGTATGCAATCCCAGGAGAACCCAGGGTAGTTTGTCGATCCAGCTGGTGTCGGCCAGGCTGGCGCGGAGGGAGGCTTTCAAAGAACGATGAAAGCGCTCGCAGAGCCCGTTGGCCTGCGGGTGGTAGGCTGTTGTCCTGTGCAACTTGGTGCCGAGGCCGGCGATGATGGCATTCCACAAATGGGAGGTGAACTGGGGGCCTCTGTCCGAGGATATGTCGGTCGGCACGCCGAACCGAGCCACCCATGTCGAGACGAATGCTCGCGCGACGTCGGTCGTGGTGGTGGAGGCGAGGGGAACCACCTCGGGCCATCTGGTGGTGCGGTCGACGATCATGAGCAGGTGTGTAAAACCGTGCGACGGCGGCAAGGGGCCTACCAGATCGACGTGGACGTGGTCGAAACGCCTCTCGGGCACCGGGAAACACTCCAATGGCGCCTTGGTGTGCTGCTGGACCTTAGCGCGCTGACACGGCACGCATGTGTTGGTCCAGTCTCTCACATCCTTGTGGAGTCCAGGCCAGACGAACTTGGCGGACATAAGTTTCTGAGACGCACGCATCCCTGGATGTGAGAGGCCGTGGATGATGTCGAAAACTCGCTTGCGCCAGGCGGATGGAACGACCGGCCTAGGCGAGGGGACTGATACGTCGCACAGGAGGGTTGTGCCGGCTGCGTGGAAGTGGATGTCGGCCAGGGTGAGGCTGGTAGTTGATGTCCTGAGGGCCTGGATCTCCGCGTCGGCAGCCTGGTCTCTCGCCATGCTGGCGTAGTCGACGCCCAGGTGCACTGCGTGGAGCGAGGGTCTTGAGAGGCAGTCAGCCACCAAATTGTCCTTGCCGGCGACGTGGCGGATGTCCGTGGTGAACTCCGAGATGAAGTTGAGTTGGCGCTGTTGGCGCGCGGACCAGGGTTCGGTTACTTTGGCCATGGCGAAAGTGAGCGGCTTGTGGTCCACGAATGCGGTGAACGGCCGGCCTTCCAGAAGGAAACGGAAGTGCCGGATTGCCAGGAACAGGTCCAGGAGCTCTCTGTCGAACGTGCTGTAGGCCTGCTCGTTCTTGCGCAGCTGTCGGCTGAAAAATGCCAGTGGCTGCCACGCGCCTTCGACCCACTGTTGCTGGACGGTGCCGACGGCGTAATCCGAGGCGTCCGTGGTGAGGGCGGTCTTGGCGCCCGGGATGGGGTGGGCCAGTAGTGTGGCGTTGGCCAAGGCGCTTTTGGTCTGGTGAAAGGCTGTCGCCATCTCGCTGGACCAGGTGAGTTGCTCTTTGCCCATTTTGCCCCTGGTGGCTTCGTAGAGGGGGCGCTTGAGTGCGGCGGCCTTGGGCACGAACCGGTGATAGAAATTGACCATCCCCAAAAATTCCTGCAGCACCTTAACCGAGGTGGGCTGGGGAAAGTCCGCCACCACCTGCACCTTGGAAGGTAGGGGAATGGCTCCCCTTGGCGAGATTCTGTGGCCGAGAAAGTTAATTTGGGCTGCTCCGAACTGGCATTTGGCCGGGTTGACGATTAGCCCGTGTTGGCTGAGGCGCTGGAAAAGGGAGCGCAAATGCGCGATGTGCTCGGCCTTGCTGGTGCTGGCCACGAGGATATCGTCCAGATAGACGAACAGGAAGCTCAGGTCCCATAGGACGGAGTCCATGAGCCGTTGGAAGGCCTGTGCGGCGTTCTTAAGCCCAAAGGGCATGCGCAGGAACTCGAACAGTCCGAAGGGGGTGATGACCGCCGTCTTCTGGACGTCTGCGTGGTGGACGGGGACCTGATGGTAGCCGCGAATCAGGTCGACCTTGGAAAAGACGGACTTTCCTGCTAGGTGTGCCGAGAAGTCTTGGATGTGCGGAATGGGGTATCTATCGGGCGTGGTGGCGTCGTTGAGCCGTCTGTAGTCGCCGCAGGGGCGCCAGCCACCGCACAGCTTGGGCACAATGTGGAGGGGGGACGACCAAGGGCTGTTCGAGCGGCGGATGATGCCCAGTTTTTCCATCGTGGCGAATTCTTCCTTGGCCACCGCCATATTGGCTGGGTCCAGGCGTCTGGCTCGAGCGAACACTGGTGGTCCCGTAGTGGCGATGTGATGCTCGACCCCATGCTTGGCTGCCGCGGCTGAGAAGGTCGGTTGTGTGAGCCTCGGGAAATCTGCGAGTAGGCGGGCGTAGTCGTCATGCGCCGGGGCGGAGCAGGACCCGACGAGGGCCGGGCTGTTGCTCTGCTGGCAGGCCGGTGAAGCGAAAGTTGCTGCGTCGATCAGGCGCCTGTCGCGGACGTCGACCAGGAGTCCGTGGGCGCAAAAAAAATCAGCGCCCAGCAAAGGATGTGCCACCGAGGCCGTCACAAAATCCCACGTAAATCGCTGGCCGTTGAAACAAACCTTGGCCCGTCGCTTTCCGAAAGTAGCAATGGCTGCGCCATTTGCCGCCACGAGGGGTTGGCCGCTGCGGCCTGCCTGGATGTCGAGCTGGGAGGCAGGAATTATGCTGCATTGGGCTCCGGTGTCGCAAAGGAATCTGCGCCCTGAAAGAGAGTCGGTTATGTACAGCAGTTTACCTGCGGTGCCGATGGCCATCGTGGCGGCAGGGGTGCGGTCGAGCGGGCCTAGGCGGCGGCGCGGGGCTGGTGCGTTGGGCCGGGCGGCCATCTTGGTTTGATCGAAAGAGCAGGGTGCTCTGCAGCGTTGGGCCTTGTGGCCGAAACGCACGTGGTAGTAGCATAGCTCTGCGGCCTGGTGTGGCGGCGCACGCTCGGTGGTGTCGGGGAGCCTCGCGGCTGCACAGCCGAGTTGGGTGACGGCGAAAACTTTGTCCGCGGCGGCTGCCAGTTGTACGCAGTCCGTGATCGGGGACCCCGCGAGGGCAGTCTGTACCTGCTGAGGAAGCAGGCTGAGGAAAAGGGCCCGAAACAAGAAGCACTGCGGTTCAGAGCCCAGGAGCGCAAGCATCCGGCTCATCAACTGGGTCGGGGTAGAATCGCCGAGGCCTGGTAGTGAGAGAAGCCTACGGGCCCTCTCCTCCTTGGACAGGCCATAAGCCTGCAGCAAGCGGCCCTTAATGGTTGAGTACTTGCCGGTCTGTGGTGGGTTCCCCAGCAGGTCGAGAACGTCAGCGGCGGTAGAGCTTGCTAGTGCTGAGACTACGTGGAGCTACCTTTCTTCGTCGTCTTGAACCCTGCGAAGGGTGAACTGGGCCTCCGAGTGCGCGAACCAAGCTGGTGCTTGGTGTTCCCAGAAGGTGGGGAGCTTCAAGGACGCGGCGCCGGCCGACATCAGGCTGCTGCTGGTTGCCATCGGGTCGTTGCTGGCCTCTGTAGGGCTGCGTGAGTCGGGGGCTTCAGCCACCGACATTCGGGGTCACCAATGTGGGGGACTACGGTCTCCCGTGTAAAGAAATAGGCAACACAGCGAGCTACAAGAAATAGGTCTTTACTCCAACTCTCACAATACAGTACTGAATTCGTGAAGCCCGCGAACCTGTGATGACTCACGGATTGGTCACCTGCTGGAACCTGATTGGTTTTCCTTCTCTCAGCAGCAGGCAAGTCTGAACGTGCCTTATTCCTCTCAGCTTGCAACTGTCTTGCGGGGGATGGGGAATACAGCAGTTAAAAGGGAATTATACAGGTGTATCTACATACACACAGTGTTTCCCCAACGCCACAACATCATACTGTGGGGATTTCTGACTCGAATTGGACAATTAGCAAGGCTTCCCACATGCTGGGAATTAATTGGCCACTTGAGGGAAAATTGCGTGGAGCTGGCTGACACTTTTTTATGTGTCAGAAACCCCACATTTGGGGAAACCCGACCATTTCCCACACAAGCTGAAAATCGGGGCCTGTCTCAGAAGGTTTCAGAAACCTCTTCCCGGTGGGAAAATTTAGAGCGTGCCTTATTCAGTTAAAAAAACACAATGCACCATATTAATCTGAGGTAAAGTAAATCCACTCACCCACCAGCTCTCACTGCGCCCTCGGCTTCTCCCGCACATTTTAAAGGTTCCGCCCTCCGGCCAGTTACTATTGGCCGAAACATAGGGTCAGGTGATGCAATCTCCCCAGAGCGCAGTGCGCCACGAGCCTTTTCTCCGCCACACTGCATTGTGGGAAAGTGGGCCCGCCATTGTCGTCTGCATTCAATCGGCTCCTGGAATCCGTTCCTGAGCTCAAATCGGGCGGGAATGGGCCGAGAATTTTCTCCCCAGGGGTTTCTGTACATTCGTGTTTAAAAAAAAACAAAGACTCTATACAGGGACGAGTTTTCTGAACCGGGGACTCTTCCAGGGACATTGTTTGCCCGGGGGCACAGTACCTAATCCAGGGACTGTCCCCAGGAAACAGGGACGTATGGTCAGCCTAGATTATAGACCTAATGGGTAGAAGTGAAACAGTGAATATTGTCCTGCTGGATTCTAGAAAGGCATTTAACACTATCGCCCATAATAGATTACTAAATTCTAACTCGTGATAGATAGCAATATAATAGATTGGATTAGGAATTGACTGTTTGGTAGAAACTTCCTACCTAACATCACCGTGGAAGCACCATCACGGCAAAAATGCAATCATTCAAAAAGGCAGCCCACCATTACCTTTTCAGGGCAAATAGGGATTGTAGGATAGTACATAATACAATACATTAACAGCCTGGCATAGGTAAGGGGCATGGTGGGACCATTAGCACAACAGGTTACAGTAAAGGAGAAAGTGTAGAAACTGCAGGGCTTGATTTGGCAGAAGACTCAGAGGAATACTAAATGAGGAAAAAATAGCTTAACAATACTGAAGTCAGTACAAATATCTTTGTATTAGGAGAACTTATTTTGTCTGATAGAGGCTAACATTGTTTATATTAGGTCGTTAGGATTCTGCAAATCAAACAAGGCAGGAGGTGATCATGCGGAGTTCAGGGCACATTAAGGAGGCAGAATTCATTAAAACAACTGAGTAAAGAATTAGGACCTAATTTGGAGTTAGCATGTCCGAGTTAAATTATGGATATCCTGAGAAAGGATGAATGGCAACAGTAAATTATCTTCTATTGATAAGAACTGGAGGCCATTTACATTACAGCCAGAATGAAGTACAGTGAAAACTGTAAATTCGGGACACCTAAGGGACTTGCATCAGATGTCCTTATTTTCAAAATTGTCATTGTAAACCGGATGAGCCAAATATCCCGGAATTGGCTGTGCTTCCTGCAGCGCTCCTTTTTTCACCCTCACCTGGGATCGTGCCTAATTCCGGAGCCCTGGTAGCAGGATGTGATTTCAGTTCATCTTCTGTACGTTGGGTTTCCCAGTTCTTTGCCATCCCAGGGTCCTTTACCATTGAGGGAGGGATGTTCTGATCCTGGGATCTGCTACGTTGGCAGCCTGCAACAGGTGAGGTGGCTGCTGTTGGGCCGGAGTGCCTGGCCAAATTGAGTGGGTTAATGTCCCGCAGAACCCTGTCCGGGACACCCTCCCTCTACGTGCTGCAGCTGCTAATGTTTGAAGTGCTGGGGGTGGGTAGGGGACTGTTAGCAGCTCATTAGTACTTGATGTACTCTGGAGTAGGGTTGCCAACTCTGGTTGGAGGCATTCATGGAGGTTTGGTCTCCTGATGTTCTGATTACATGACATCTGACCATGAAACGTCAAATCATGACCTCGGGTCAAATGACTTCAACAAATCTTACTGGATTTACCTTAAAAAGGTTGGGTCCCCTGTAGTTGAGAATCTTTATTTGTTGTTTTGCACCAGCAGCTGTTGTGTGAGAGGTTCCAAGAATCAGGAGGCCGCCTGTGAGCAGGCGAAGAGGGATAACCGAGGGCAGGGAAAAGGGGAAACCATTCTCTCCATTTCTCCCTCTGAGTATTCCCCACCACCTCCCCCACAACTCTTGAGCCCCTCCCCCGCGCGCGATTTCAGGACACCCGATTCCCAACTCTTCCCCCGCCCCCCCCCCCCCCCCTGCGATTTCAGGGCACCAGATTCCTGACTTTCCCCCCACCCTCCCCCACCAGCCGCTCACTGCTCTCTGCCGGTGACAGTGACGGCTCTGAGCACCAGCCAGTGACAAGTTCCTTGGAAAAGGTGGGAAATGATTCTGTTTAAAATTAATACGGTTTAACCTCGTTAACAAAAAGAACAGTGAAAGCACAAAACAGAGTAATCATAAAAGCGGATGACTAACACAGCAAGGAAGATCATAATCCAGATGAGGAAGTAAAAGCACAGGAGGAAACAGAAGAGAATAAGTGCAGGAAACTAAAAACTGAAAGCATGAAAAGAGAAATCACAGCCTGGCCGATCAATTTTAAAAACAAATATGCATCCCATTATTGATAAATACACCATTAAAAATTATAACATTCTAAGACGATTCCTGTGCACAAAAGATATAGTAGTTGTAAACTTGTTTCAACTTAAACTTTTTCACCCTACTGAAAAAATTGGTTTAGTTGATTCAACTATATAAAATGGAGTGTGTTTGTTGACACAGCTTGATAGTAAATTAGTAACTCTGTAAACATAGTATAGCTCCAAAAGTAAAATATTTTGGAAACTGCTGTAATCGTCCCAGTATTTTGTTATATTCAAATAATTAACATTCTCTGACTTGGAAATTCTTTAGTGGAATTATGAAGTGGTAAAATCAAGTTACAGTACCATCATTGGAGACAAGAGCGTACTTATTGGGGAGACTTTCTTGGGTCTGTACACAGGAAAACTGGATCACCTGAGCACAGTGAATATCAGAAAATCAGAGTGCACACCCAGAAAAGAACCCGCCCGATTTTCTGATATTCACTGCATCCATGCGATCCAGTTAGGTGCCGACCCAAACAAATCTCCCCTTCCAGCTCATAAAATGAGCAAACAATACATAAAACTGTCTAGTTATTTTACATTGGAAAAATGATGCAATAAATTCAGCACTGTGCCCAGCCAACTCAGCAATACTTTGGCGCATTAATAGTTTCAATTTTATTGTTTAATAGCATCAAATCTATAGTAAGATAAAATTACTGGGGTGACAAAAATTAACCTCATTTCCTGATTGCTATCCAGTAATCTCTCCTGGGAAGTAGGCATGCGAACTTCCGGTGAGGACAGGTTTGGGCTGAGCTGAGTGCCCCCACCTCAGGCCAACAATCATTGTCTATGCACATACCCGAAGAATGGGCATATGGGGGGAGGAGGGGGAGGAGCGGAAGGGAAACACACCACACACACACACACACACACACAACTGTGGCAGAAGTCAATGAGTTCAGGAGAGGAACGGAAGAGAAAAGGAAAGAAAACTTCCAAAGTAAATTGTTTTTACCGTATTGTTACAGAACCATATGATGTCTCCCTCATTTCCTGTATAGAAAAGAATGGGGCCTCCATCTTGATTCCAGTATCTGTCTGCTATCAGGTACCTTTGTTTGAATGTAGAATCTTCAGCAAATCCAAAGTGATCAACCTGTGGAAAATATTTAGCTAGCTATATTTCATGAAGATTTAACGGATTTGTTTGTCTGATACTAATACAGTATAATAATAGCATCAAACATTTGTATGGACTAATAGGTATCCCATGGCGTTGCTCATGGAAAGTCTGGAACTTCAAGTGCAATTTCTAATGGTTACCTTGGTCCTCTTGTAGCCTAAATGCAACAGCAATTCACCCATCATTGTAATACAGCAAATTTACTAAAGCAATATATCACATGACTGACATAAAGTAAAAAGTATTACATACTCTGGGTACGATTGTCCATAGTATAGAGGGTGCGGAATTCCTAAAATGCTTTCAGGAGAACTTTTTTAGCCAGTATGTAACAAGCCCAACAAGGGAGGGAGCGGTTCTAGATTTAATTTTAGGGAATGAAGCTGGGCAGGTGGCAGGGGTATCAGTGGGAGAGCATTTTGGTGCCAGTGATCATAATTCAGTTAGATTTAGGGTAGCTATGGAAAAGGACAAAGATAGACCAGGAATAAAAGTTCTCAATTGGGGAAAGGCCAATTTTGCTAAGATGGGATTTAGCCAAAGTGGACTGGAAACAGCTACTTGAAGGTAAATCAGTGTCAGAGCAGTGGGAGGCATTCATGGAGGAAATCCTGAGGGTTCAGAGCAAGTATGTTCCCTTAAAGAAAAAGGGTGGGACTAACAAATCTAGAGCCTCCTGGATGTCAAGGGACATACAGGGTAGGATAAAGAAAAAAAGGGAGGCTTATGACAGATACCGAGGGCTCAATACTGCAGAAACTCTAGAGGAGTATATGAAGTATAGGGGTGCAATTAAAAAGGAAATTAGGAAAGCAAAGAGCATGAAAAAATTTTGGCAAGTAAAATCAAGGAAACCAAAGATGTTTTATAAATACATTAAGAGCAAGAGGATAACTAAAGAAAGAGTAGGGCCTATTAGAGACCATAAAGGTAATATGTGTGTGAAGGTAGAAGATGTGGGTATGGTTCTTAATGAATACTTTGCATCTGTTTTCACAAAAGAGAGGGGCGATGCAGACATTACAATCAGGGAGGAGGAGTATGAAATAAACTTAGTGAGAGAGCAAGTATTAAGGGGCTTAGCAGTTTTGAAAGTGGATAAATCCCCAGGCCCGGATGAAATGTATCCCAGGCTGTTAAGAGAAGCAAAAGTGGAAATAGCAGAGGCTCTGACCATCATTTTTCATCCTCTCTGGCTACAAGTGTGGTGCCAGAGGACTGGAGGAATGCAACGTTGTATCTTTGTTTAAAAAGGGAGAAAGGGATTGACCGAGTAATTACAGACCAGTCAACCTAACCTCGGTGGTGGGAAAATTATTGGAAAAAGTTCTGAGGGAGAGGATAAATCTTCATTTAGAAAGACACGGATTAATCAAGGACAGTCAGCATGGATTTGTTAAGGGAAGGTCGTGTCTGACTAACTTGATTAAATTATTTGAGGAGGTAACAAGGAGGGTCGATGAGGGTAGTGCGTTTGATGTAGTGTATATGGATTTTAGCAAGGCTTTTGATAAGGTCCCACATGGTAGACTGGTCACGAAAGTGAAAGCCCATGGGATCCAGGGCAAAGTGTCAAGTTGGATCCAAAATTGGCTCAGAGGAAGGAAGCAAAGGGTAATGGTTGATGGGTGTTTTTGTGACTGGAAGGTTGTTTCCAGTGGGGTTCCGCAGGGCTCAGTACTAGGTCCCTTGCTTTTTGTGGTATATATCAATGATATAGACTTCAATGTAGGGGGTACGATTAAGAACTTTGCAGGTGATACTAAAATCGGCTGTGTGGTTGATAATGAAGAACAAAGCTGTAGACTGCAGGAAGATATCAATGAACTGGTCAGGTGGGCAGAACAGTGGCAAATGGAATTCAATCCGGAGAAGTGTGAGGTAATGCATTTGGGGAGGGCTAACAAGACAAGGGAATGCACATTAAATGATAGGACACTGAGTAGTGTAGAGGAACAAAGGGACCTGGGAGTGCAGGTCCACAGATCCCTGAAGGTAGCAGGCCAAGTAGATAAGGTGATTAAAGAAGGCATACGGGATACTTGCCTTTATTAGCCGAGGCATAGAATATCAGAGCAGGGAGGTTATGCTTGAAGTGTGTAAAACACTAGTTAGGCCACAACTAGAGTACTGCGTGCAGTTCTGGTCACCACATTACAGGAAAGATGTGAGTGCACCAGAGAGGGTACAGAGGGGATTTACAAGGATGTTGCCTGGACTGGAGAATTTTAGCCATGAGGAAAGATTGGATAGGCTGGGTTTGTTTTCTTTGGAACAGAGGAGGCTGAGGGGAGACCTTATTGAGGTGTATAAAATGATGAGGGGCCTAGATAAGAGTGGATAGGAAGGACCTATTTCCCTTAGCAGAGAGGTCAACAACTAGGGAGCATAGATTTAAAGTAATTGGTAGGAGGTTTAGAGGGGATTTGAGGGGAAATTTCTTCACCCAGAGGGTGGTGGGGGTTTGGAACTCACTGCCTGAAAGGGTGGTAGAGGCAGAAACCCTCACCACATTTAAAAAGTGCTTGGATGTGCACCTGAAGTGCCGTAACCTACAGGGCTACGGACCAAGAGCTGGGAAGTGGGATTAGGCTGGATAGCTCTTTGTCGGCCGGCGCGGACACAATGGGTCGAAAGGGCCTCCTTCTGTGCTGTAACTTTCTATGATTCTATGAAAACTACAGCACAAACTCAGGATTATCACCAGAAGAATGAAGGGGGAAGTTAGCAGAATTTTTTTCACATAATTATTAGGACATGGACTGCTTTACTACAAGTGGCTGCTGAGGTAAGCAAGACAACATCATTCAATACAGAGTTGGAGAAGTAATGGAAAAGAATAAATATAAAAAGATGCAGAGAAAAAGATTAGAGTAAATTGTTCCAGTTGAAGAACAAGTATCAGCACAGCTTTGTGGGATAAATGGTCTCTTTCTGTGCTATTATAATGATCCTACGAACTCCAGTGATGCTTCACAAACATAAATACACCCCCAAAGTTGCCCATGATAGTATAACTACTTGGGTACATGATGTAAGCTGTTACAGGCATTCTGGATATTGTAGTTTTCATTATACTCTCACCAAACTCCCATATTGCAGTCTCTCTCTCTCTCCAGGGCTAATTTTAACTTTATCGCCCGTTTTACATAAAATTGAACACCCAATATACACCTCACCAGATTTTCCTTTCCTTTAAAATCAGGTTGTTTTACACAGTCACCCAAAGTTAAAATTACACTCCCCACACATGAACTTTCACACAGAATTGGTGCACAGCAGCTGGAAATCTCCAGCACGCAAATGCCCACATGAAATTTCCAACTCAAGCTTAGGCCCCAGAAAGAAACACAGGCCTTGGTGGGGAGACTTCATGCAGACATTCCAAACATTAAATGGCCAATTATTGTAGTGATTTTTTTTTCAGAATTGTGTAATTTTTGTGTTTGTTATGTAGTAAATGCTACTTCTAGCTGAATATATCACCAGAGTAAAGGAAAAGGTCCATAAACAAAATGAAGAAATGATTTTATTCAGTTGATTGGAGTTGGAGTACTTGTTGATTTATGAATGGCAGCTTAGCAAAAAATTGAGGGATTAATTGTTTGCTTTCACATTATTAACTCATTAGTACTTTTTGTTACTTGAATTAATTCACATTTAGGCACAGATATTTGATTGGCAATTCAGCAATTACGTAATTAATTATCACCATTTTTGGATTACACATGTACAACACCAATGAAAGCTACATAAAATGCAAGGATTTCATTACATAAATTAATGCCAAACACAATGGATTTTTTGTTTAATCCACACTAACAGGTTTGTACCTCTGAAGGCGGCCAAGTGAAGTGCGAGTTATGCCAAGTGTCTTCCTTCCCGGCATCTGCCTGATTACTCCGATATTAGAGAATCAACCCCAAACCATTTGTAATCATTGATGGAGTTACTGTTATATAAATTAGATAAAGGTGAGAGAAGCAGTTTCACCTCACAAAACTAATCTCTTCCAAAGCAAAACAAAAACAGGACTAAAGACAAACTGTTGTCATCTACTGCATATGTTTAGATAATACTTTTCCAAAAATTATCACATTATAATCTTAAAAAAAACTTCCCAGATTACATTGAATTGCTTGTATGAATTATAAATATGAAAAATATTTGGAGTTGCTACTGTAATGTCCCAGGGCTCAGGTTGATTATGTTTCTCATACTGTAAGTGGATTTTATAACCAGTGTTTTTTTTAATCATTTTAAAACAGTGACAGTCAGGCCAATGTCTCACTGACTACACCAGCACATAACCCCATTTTAGGCACACATTCATTAGCTCTAGATCTTTTTTTCATCAGAAAACTTAACAAGACTATCCCCACTCTCTCCAACTCCATAACCTCCAACTTTCAAATAAACAATGTTTTCAGGAACAGTTCTATAAATTCCAAAGTCAGATCGCCTGCCTCACTCTTGAGTTATACTTCCTGCTTCACATTGATGCGCATCTGAAGCAATTTTGCATCAACCCAAAAGCAAAATTTATGACAGACCTGTGAGAGTCAGCTCCTTTATTCTATTGTAACCAAACTGTGCTAATAGTTTGCATAGCCCATCTGTACCTATTGAGTAAAATAACATGAAGGTTAATAGCATTCACTGTCCTGCCAAGATATGTAGCTTAGACCTAATAAAGGCTAAACACGAGTTAAAAAAAGTCACGAACAGCTTTAATTTCTTCAGTTCACATACTATCCCCTTTTGATCCATGTATTAGGAGAATCACACTGTTTATGAAGGCTGCGTGCAATATTCAGCAAAATGTGATTTAGCCTTTGTGAAAACTCAGTTTAAAAAAGCCAGTATTTAGTGTTGAAATGTTTGCCAGATCTTACACTTCCTGTAGTCACAAGGAAACACATAACAGGGTATGGTTTATCTATTAGGAGGTGCTGAGGAACATCCTCGGTTGACTTGCACATCCTGTGCAAAAGAGCTCGTCATCCAGTTTCCGCCTCATCCAAGGAATACATCTTAAATCTGGAACTCATTATGTGGAGAAATCACAGGATTAAACCCACATCCTACTAATACAGCGTCATTCGAAGTCTAACATGCTGTTGACCCTCTCTGGGTTAATTTATAGGCTTAAATCACAATGTGGCACACTGGATCGTTAACGCACAATGCCACAGGGCCAAGGGTCATAGGTTTGATCTCTCCTGAGTTCACAAATCTAAGTTTGGCTATTGTAGAGAGGAGTGAAGGAGAGGTCAAGAACCCCCTCAGGAGAGAGAGGAGGAAGATTAAATCATCACCATACCCCTGTTGTGTGTTTCCTTATGATTGCAGGAAGTGTATGATCTGGCAAACATTTCAACACTAAATACTGGCTTTTTGAAACTGAGTTTCACAAAGGCTGAAGTTATAATAATTCACATGTTGCTGATTATTGCACGCAGCCTTCATAAACAGCGTGATTGAAGCAAAGTTCACTAATTTAAATTTATACGGCGAAATACGTTGCTGCTCATTTGTAGTTTAAACATAAACTAGGGGAGAGGATTATACAGAAAAAAAGTCCGATCTTGTTTTAAGCAAAGAGAATTAGACTCTGTTACAGATCTGAAGGTAACAATTATTAATTTGAAATCAATAAAGGCTCTGGGGCACACGCAGTTAATTCCTGCACCACAGCTTGTTGTGGTAACGAGTCAGCAGATGAGCTTGTAATGTGAAACCAGGAGTTTTGCAATTTACAGAACGAGAAGTGAAGATCTTCGCCGTCCGGATCTGCTGAAATGTTTCTCCGACACAACCTCGGTGTAGGGATTTACAATTAAACGCAATCGGACCGCACCGACACTCTGCACATTTACTATTTCAATGGCGAGTCCGGACACTCAGCTTAAAGTTAAAGGTTCGCTCACCTTCTGCTGGAAATACCGGGTTTCATAATCCAATTGGGCCGTGTGGCCCGGCTGGGCGGGCAGGGCTCCGGGGTGAGGGTGGGAGACAAGGGCCGCGGCCGCGGTCGCCAGGATCAGAGCCAGGGTCGCAGTTGCCGTGGTGACAGCCGCAATCGGCAGCTTCAGCTCCGTCGCCATCGAACTGGAGTAAAGTGATAGGGGAGGAGTGTGACTGACGGGGGGTGAAGGAGTGTGACTGACGGGGGGGAGGAGTAAAGTGATAGGGGAGGAGTGTGACTGTCGGGGGGGGAGGAGGAGTGTGACTGTCGGGGGGGGGGGAGGAGGAGTGTGACTGTCGGGGGGGGGGGAGGAGGAGTGTGACTGTCGGGGGGGGGGGAGGAGGAGTGTGACTGTCGGGGGGGGGGGAGGAGGAGTGTGACTGTCGGGGGGGGGGGAGGAGGAGTGTGACTGTCGGGGGGGGGGGGAGGAGGAGTGTGACTGTCGGGGGGGGGGGGAGGAGGAGTGTGACTGTCGGGGGGGGGGAGGAGGAGTGTGACTGTCGGGGGGGGGGAGGAGGAGTGTGACTGTCGGGGGGGGGGAGGAGGAGTGTGACTGTCGGGGGGGGGGGAGGAGGAGTGTGACTGTCGGGGGGGGGGGAGGAGGAGTGTGACTGTCGGGGGGGGGAGGAGGAGTGTGACTGTCGGGGGGGGGAGGAGGAGTGTGACTGTCGGGGGGGGGGAGGAGGAGTGTGACTGTCGGGGGGGGGGAGGAGGAGTGTGACTGTCGGGGGGGGGGGGAGGAGGAGTGTGACTGTCGGGGGGGGGGAGGAGGAGTGTGACTGTCGGGGGGGGGAGGAGGAGTGTGACTGTCGGGGGGGGAGGAGTGTGACTGTCGGGGGGGGGGAGGAGTGTGACTGTCGGGGGGGGGGAGGAGTGTGACTGTCGGGGGGGGGAGGAGTGTGACTGTCGGGGGGGGGGAGGAGTGTGACTGTCGGGGGGGGGGAGGAGTGTGACTGTCGGGGGGGGGAGGAGTGTGACTGTCGGGGGGGGGGAGGAGTGTGACTGTCGGGGGGGGGAGGAGTGTGACTGTCGGGGGGGGGAGGAGTGTGACTGTCGGGGGGGGGGGAGGAGTGTGACTGTCGGGGGGGGGGAGGAGTGTGACTGTCGGGGGGGGGGGGGAGGAGTGTGACTGTCGGGGGGGGGAGGAGTGTGACTGTCGGGGGGGGGGAGGAGTGTGACTGTCGGGGGGGGGGGGAGGAGTGTGACTGTCGGGGGGGGGAGGAGTGTGACTGTCGGGGGGGGGAGGAGTGTGACTGTCGGGGGGGGAGGAGTGTGACTGTCGGGGGGGGGGGAGAGGAGTGTGACTGTCGGGGGGGGGGAGGAGTGTGACTGTCGGGGGGGGAGGAGTGTGACTGTCGGGGGGGGGAGGAGTGTGACTGTCGGGGGGGGGAGGAGTGTGACTGTCGGGGGGGGAGGAGTGTGACTGTCGGGGGGGGGGAGGAGTGTGACTGTCGGGGGGGGGAGGAGTGTGACTGTCGGGGGGGAGGAGGAGTGTGACTGTCGGGGGGGGGGAGGAGTGTGACTGTCGGGGGGGGGAGGAGTGTGACTGTCGGGGGGGGGAGGAGTGTGACTGTCGGGGGGGGGGAGGAGTGTGACTGTCGGGGGGGGAGGAGTGTGACTGTCGGGGGGGGGAGGAGTGTGACTGTCGGGGGGGGGGGAGGAGTGTGACTGTCGGGGGAGGGAGGGAGGAGTGTGACTGTCGGGGGGGGGAGGGAGGAGTGGGACTGTCGGGGGGGGGAGGGAGGAGTGTGACTGTCGGGGGGGGAGGAGTGTGACTGTCGGGGGAGGGAGGGAGGAGTGTGACTGTCGGGGGAGGGAGGGAGGAGTGTGACTGTCGGGGGAGGGAGGGAGGAGTGTGACTGTCGGGGGGGGAGGGAGGAGTGTGACTGTCGGGGGGGGGAGGGAGGAGTGTGACTGTCGGGGGGGGGAGGGAGGAGTGTGACTGTCGGGGGGGGAGGGAGGAGTGTGACTGTCGGGGGGGGGAGGGAGGAGTGTGACTGTCGGGGGGGGGGAAGGGAGGAGTGTGACTGTCGGGGGGGGAGGGAGGAGTGTGACTGTCGGGGGGGGGGGAGGGAGGAGTGTGACTGTCGGGGGGGGGAGGAGTGTGACTGTCGGGGGGGGGCGAGGGAGGAGTGTGACTGTCGGGGGGGAGGGAGGAGTGTGACTGTCGGGGGGGGGAGGGAGGAGTGTGACTGTCGGGGGGGGGAGGGAGGAGTGTGACTGTCGGGGGGGGAGGGAGGAGTGTGACTGTCGGGGGGGAGGGAGGAGTGTGACTGTCGGGGGGGGAGGGAGGAGTGTGACTGTCGGGGGGGGGAGGGAGGAGTGTGACTGTCGGGGGGGGGAGGGAGGAGTGTGACTGTCGGGGGGGGAGGGAGGAGTGTGACTGTCGGGGGGGGAGGGAGGAGTGTGACTGTCGGGGGGGGAGGGAGGAGTGTGACTGTCGGGGGGGGAGGGAGGAGTGTGACTGTCGGGGGGGGGAGGGAGGAGTGTGACTGTCGGGGGGGGGAGGGAGGAGTGTGACTGTCGGGGGGGGAGGAGTGTGACTGTCGGGGGGGGGAGGAGTGTGACTGTCGGGGGGGGGAGGGAGGAGTGTGACTGTCGGGGGGGGAGGGAGGAGTGTGACTGTCGGGGGGGGAGGGAGGAGTGTGACTGTCGGGGGGGGGGAGGGAGGAGTGTGACTGTCGGGGGGGGAGGGAGGAGTGTGACTGTCGGGGGGGGAGGGAGGAGTGTGACTGTCGGGGGGGGGAGGGAGGAGTGTGACTGTCGGGGGGGGGAGGAGTGTGACTGTCGGGGGGGGAGGAGTGTGACTGTCGGGGGGGGGAGGAGTGTGACTGTCGGGGGGGGGGGAGGAGTGTGACTGTCGGGGGGGGAGGAGTGTGACTGTCGGGGGGGGAGGAGTGTGACTGTCGGGGGGGGAGGAGTGTGACTGTCGGGGGGGGGAGGAGTGTGACTGTCGGGGGGGGGAGGAGTGTGACTGTCGGGGGGGGAGGAGTGTGACTGTCGGGGGGGGAGGAGTGTGACTGTCGGGGGGGGAGGAGTGTGACTGTCGGGGGGGGGAGGAGTGTGACTGTCGGGGGAGGAGTGTGACTGTCGGGGAGGAGTGTGACTGTCGGGGGGGGGAGGAGTGTGACTGTCGGGGGGGGAGGAGTGTGACTGTCGGGGGGGGAGGAGTGTGACTGTCGTGGGGGGGGGGAAGGAGTGTGACTGTCGGGGGGGGGAGGAGTGTGACTGTCGGGGGGGGAGGAGTGTGACTGTCGGGGGGGGGAGGAGTGTGACTGTCGGGGGGGGGAGGAGTGTGACTGTCGGGGGGGGAGGAGTGTGACTGTCGGGGGGGGAGGAGTGTGACTGTCGGGGGGGAGGAGTGTGACTGTCGGGGGGGGGAGGAGTGTGACTGTCGGGGGGGGGAGGAGTGTGACTGTCGGGGGGGGGAGGAGTGTGACTGTCGAGGGGGGGAGGAGTGTGACTGTCGGGGGGGGAGGAGTGTGACTGTCGGGGGGGGAGGAGTGTGACTCGGGGGGGGGAGGAGTGTGACTGTCGGGGGGGGAAGGAGTGTGACTGTCGGGGGGGGAAGGAGTGTGACGTGGGGGGGGGAAGGAGTGTGACTGTCGGGGGGGGGAAGGAGTGTGACTGTCGGGGGGGGGAAGGAGTGTGACTGTCGGGGGGGGAAGGAGTGTGACTGTCAGGGGGGGGGAAGGAGTGTGACTGTCGGGGGGGGAAGGAGTGTGACTGTCGGGGGGGGGAAGGAGTGTGACTGTCGGGGGGGGGAAGGAGTGTGACTGTCGGGGGGGGAAGGACTGTGACTGTCGGGGGGGGAAGGAGTGTGACTGTCGGGGGGGGGGAGAAGGAGTGTGACTGTCGGGGGGGGGGAGAAGGAGTGTGACTGTCGGGGGGAGGAAGGAGTGTGACTGTCGGGGGGGGGAAGGAGTGTGACTGTCGGGGGGGGAAGGAGTGTGACTGTCGGGGGGGGGAAGGAGTGTGACTGTCGGGGGGGGGGAAGGAGTGTGACTGTCGGGGGGGGAAGGAGTGTGACTGTCGGGGGGGGGAAGGAGTGTGACTGTCGCGGGGGGGGGAAGGAGTGTGACTGTCGGGGTGGGGGGAAGGAGTGTGACTGTTGGGGGGGGGAAGGGGTGTGACGGGGGGGAAGGAGTGTGACTGTCGGGGGGGAAGGAGTGTGACTGTCGGGGGGGGGAGGAGTGTGACTGTCGGGGGGGGTGAGGAGTGTGACTGTCGGGGGGGGAGGAGTGTGACTGTCTGGGGGGGAAGGAGTGTGACTGGGGGGGGAGGGAGTGTGACTGTCTGGGGGGGGAAGGAGTGTGACTGTCTGGGGGGGGGAGGAGTGTGACTGTCTGGGGGGGAAGGAGTGTGACTGATTGGGGGGGAAGGAGTGTGACTGTCTGGGGGGGGAGGAGTGTGACTGACGGGGGGAAGGAGTGTGACTGATTGGGGGGGAGGAGTGTGACTGTCTGGGGGGGGAGGAGTGTGACTGTCTGGGGGGGGAGGAGTGTGACTGACGGGGGGGGAAGGAGTGTGACTGGCGGGGGGGGAAGGAGTGTGACTGGCGGGGGGGGGAAGGAGTGTGACTGACGGGGGGGGAAGGAGTGTGACTGACGGGGGGGGAAGGAGTGTGACTGACGGGGGGGGAAGGAGTGTGACTGACGGGGGGTGGAAGGAGTGTGACTGACGGGGGGGAAGGAGTGTGACTGACGGGGGGGGAAGGAGTGTGACTGACGGGGGGGAAGGAGAGTGACTGATGGGGGAGGAGGGGGAAGGAGTGTGACTGACGTGGGGGGGAAGGAGTGTGACTGACGGGGGGGGAAGGAGTGTGACTGATGGGGGAGGAGGGGGAAGGAGTGTGACTGACGGGGGGGGGAGGAGTGTGACTGACGGGGGGGAAGGAGTGTGACTGACGGGGGGGAGGAGTGTGACTGACGGGGGGGGAAGGAGTGTGACTGACGGGGGGGGAAGGAGTGTGACTGACGGGGGGGAAGGAGTGTGACTGATGGGGGGGAAGGAGAGTGACTGACGGGGGGGGAAGGAGAGTGACTGACGGGGGGGGAAGGAGAGTGACTGACGGGGGGGGAAAGAGTGTGACTGACGGGGGGGAGGGGGAAAGAGTGTGACTGATGGGGGAGGAGGGGGAAGGAGTGTGACTGACGGCGGGGGGAAGGAGTGTGACTGACGGGGGGCAGGAGTGTGACTGACTGGGAGGCAGGAGTGTGACTGACGGGGGGGCAGGAGTGTGACTGGCGGGGGGGAGCAGGAGTGTGACTGATGGGGGCGGGGAGGAGTGTGTGACTGACGGGGGGGGGAGGAGTGTGACTGACCGGGGGGGGGGGGAGTGTGACTGACGGGGGTGGGGTGAAGGAGTGTGACTGACGGGGTTGGGGGGGAGGAGTGTGACTGACGGGGGTGGGGGGAGGAGTGTGACTGACGGGGGTGGGGGGAGGAGTGTGACTGACGGGGGTGGGGGGAGGAGTGTGACTGACGGGGGGAGGAGTGTGACTGACGGGGGGAGGAGTGTGACTGACGGGGGGAGGAGTGTGACTGACGGGGGGAGGAGTGTGACTGACGGGGGGGGAGGAGTGTGACTGACGGGGGGGAGGAGTGTGACTGACGGGGGGGAGGAGTGTGACTGACGGGGGGGAGGAGTGTGACTGACGGGGGGGAGGAGTGTGACTGACGGGGGGGGGAGGAGTGTGACTGACGGGGGTGGGGGGAGGAGTGTGACTGACGGGGGTGGGGGGAGGAGTGTGACTGACGGGGGGGAGGGAGGAGTGTGACTGACGGGGGGGAGGAGTGTGACTGACGGGGGGGGAGGAGTGTGACTGACGGGGGTGGGGGGAGGAGTGTGACTGACGGGGGTGGGGGGAGGAGTGTGACTGACGGGGGGGAGGAGTGTGACTGACGGGGGGGGAGGAGTGTGACTGACGGGGGGGGAGGAGTGTGACTGACCGGGGGGGAGGAGTGTGACTGACGGGGGGGAGGAGTGTGACTGACGGGGGGGGAGGAGTGTGATTGACGGGGGTGGGGGGAGGAGTGTGACTGACGGGGGGGAGGAGTGTGACTGACCGGGGGGGAGGAGTGTGACTGACGGGGGGGGGGGGGGAGGAGTGTGACTGACGGGGGGGGGGAGGAGTGTGACTGACGGGGGGGGGGAGGAGTGTGACTGACAGGGGGGGGGGGGGAGTGTGACTGACCGGGGGGGAGGAGTGTGACTGACGGGGGTGGGGGGAGGAGTGTGACTGACGGGGGTGGGGGGAGGAGTGCGACTGACGGGGGGGAGGAGTGTGACTGACCGGGGGGGAGGAGTGTGACTGACGGGGGTGGGGGGAGGAGTGTGACTGACGGCGGGGGGAGGAGTGTGACTGACGGCGGGGGGAGGAGTGTGACTGACGGCGGGGAAGAAGTGTGACTGACCAGGGGAGGTGTGTGACTGATGAGGAGGTGTGTGACTGACCGGGGGAGGAGTGTGACTGACGGGGGGAGGAGTGTGACTGACGGGGGGAGGAGTGTGACTGACTGGGGTTGGAGTGTGACTGACGCAGGGCGATATGAGTGTGACTGGTGCAGGGGATACGAGTTTGACTGACTGGGGTAGGAGTGTGACTGATGAAGAGGTGTGTGACTGATGGGGGAGGAGTGTGACTGGCATGGGAGGCGTGTAGCTGCTTGGCAGAGGAATGTAAATGAGGTGATGGAGTGAAAGTGACAGAAGGCAACAGAGGAGAAGTCTAACTCACAGAAGAAGGAACCTGAGTGTAAATGACATGAGATAGAGTAGCGCAACCGACAGAGGAGAAATAGTGCAACTTAAAGGAGGTGTAGGAGTCGGATGGTAACTGACAGGCGGCAGAGGGAGTGTAACTATGTGATGTGGCGTTGAATGAATATAACTGGCAGGAGAATGAATGCAACAGAGAGCAGGCGGACCAAGAAGAGGAATGTAATCAACAGGAGGAGTGTAGCTGATTTCTGTTGGACAGCACAGATATAAAAGATCCCCATGCACTATTTGAAGAAGAGCAGGGGAGTTTTCCTGGTTCCTGGCCAACATTATCCCTCAACCAACATCACTTAAAAAGAACCAGAAAATCTGGTTATATACCTGTTTGCGGAACTATGCTGTATGCAAATTATTATAGGATATAAACCTTCACTGAGGAAGACACGGATTAATCAGGGACAGAGTTATTCAAAAGTATTTAATTGGCTATGAAGTGCTTTGGGACATCCTGAGGTTATGAAAAGAGCTATATAAATGCAAGTATCTATGTTGAAGCACAAACCATTCAAAACAAAATTGGAGAATTGGAAGCATTATATGCAATTGGGAAAGGAGTACAAAAGAAAATTATAAATTTGTATAAAACATTGTGTTACAAATTCGGATCTCCCATAAATACCTTCTAGGTTCAGGTGTCAGTCTGTACCAATGAGTGTGAAAAATTGCTGGAATTTCAAATTATTTTCATTGTCTCCAGGAAACTAGTTCAGATGCCCCATCTGAATCATAATATACACGTGTTGGTGCTGCTATCATGTAAATGTAATCCCTTGAGAGCTACGTTTTGCTCAATACAGTAGTAGCATTTTTAACATATTACACCAAGGTTCACACCCCTCCTGTGAAACATGTGACATATCTCCGCCCCTACAACTCGCTGACAAAGCCTGTGTACGCAACTGTGAGCCACCATGACTGTTGATTCTTCTTGACCCCATAGCCCACAAACTGCCTGAGAGATGCGTAACTGCTGTGCCTGGTGGGGTTGATCCCTTGCACGTAGCAACTACAGTTTGGTGAGCCCCGTATTGCTGGTACGGCTCCTGCGGTCAATGCTGAATGCTGCTCTTCCAACCAACATTCTCGCTAAGCTGCGCGGATGTCTGGAGGTCCCACACAGGCCACTTACCAGCTTCTCAATGGGAGATTTCGCGCACGTGCAAAATTTTGAATGGGCTGCGCAGCCCATTAAAGGGACTGCGCACCCAAAAGAAATTGGGGGGAAGATTGCTTCCAATATGTGCTGTCTCCACGTGCAAGCTCCCGCGGCGGCCCAATTTGCATCACAAGACTTCTAAGAGACCAGCAGTGGTTTGTCTTGTAGCCTAACTCGTCACATTTAAAACAACTGAGCTCATTATCATGAGATCTCTGACATGTGCTTGACTGCCTCAACCGGGGCAGGCTGAGCAGCTGGCTCACCAAGTAGTTCCTCTATCAGACAGTGTCTGTCCTCCCACTAATGTGACGGCTCACCTGCACTCATGAGGCCATGAAATGATCACCATTTATGCTTCGTTGCCCTTAACCAAGTAATCGCATCCTTCCATTCAATAAGATCACAGCTGATATTTGACCTCAACTCGGCTTTCCCGTTCGATCCCCATATCCTTTGAATTCCTTAGGTCCAAAGTCCTCTAACGATTTCAGCCTTGAATATACTCAACGACTGAGCATCTACAGCTCTCTGCAGTGGAGAATTCCAAAGATTCACAACCCTCTGAGTGAAGAACTTTCTCCTCAACTAAGTCTTAATTGGCCGATCTCTTATCCTGAGACTACGCCCCCCCAGTTCTAGACTCTCCAACCAGGGGAAACAACCTCTCAGTATCGACCCTGTCAAGTTCTCTCAGAATCTTATGGGGAAGAAATTTGGTTGGTTAGCGCCTCCAGGGGGCGTTAACGACTTACCACCTGGTCGCGGCGATGTTAGTGCTGCCGGCAAAATTCACCTAGCAGTTTGCGGTGGCACTAACCACTACCGACACGGTCCGTCATCCGGCTGTGCATCACCCCGGTAGCACCCCGGACCGGAAATTCATTTTCGCCCCCTGCCTCAGCACCTGCCGTTAGGAACGACCGATAGAGGAGGCGGTTTGCAGTTGGCTGGGAGCTGCAGGAGCGCTAATTAAAGGCGTGTACTTCCTGTTTGTTCAGTCAGCAAACAATGCTGCCTTGTCACTTTGAGAGAAGCAGACAAGCGTTTTGACCCATTTGAGGTTTTCCTACTTGAAGGAGTTTTGCTCCTGACAAAGATTTATCAGGTTGTCTTACTTTTGATACTGCAACATTTCCAACACTTAATGGGGGTTGTACTGGCACTGGACCTCATCCTCCAGCTTCACTGTCGCAGGCAGCGGAGGCAAAGAGAAATATTGGAAAACATGGCCAGAGAGAGGAGGGCCAACAGGACTCTCAACAGGAGACCTTACCCTCCCAGGGTATTCCGGGAGCACTTCTCCTACATCCATCTGTCAGAGGAGCAGTGCCTTAGAAGGCTCTGCTTCAGTAAGGAGGTGGTCACAGAGCTCTGCTACCTCCTGCAGCCAGAGCTCCAGCCTCAGCTCAGGATCAGGATCTCTCTCTCAGTGGCATTGAAGGTCACAGTCGCTCTCAATTTCTATGCCAGCAGCTCTTTCCAAGCTTCAACAGGGGATATTGCAAACGTTTCACAGTTCGCCGTCCATTGCTGCATCCAGGAGGTAACAGACGCTCTCCACAGAAGGAGAAGGGAGTGCATCTCATTCCCCATGACCAGAGACAAACAGCATGAATGCTCATGTGGCTTTGCAAGGATGGCAGGCTTCCTCATGGTTCAGGGCGCCATTGAATGCACCCACGTGGCATTGCGGGCACCTCATCACAATGCAGAGGTGTTCTGCAACCACAAAGGCTGCCACTCTCTGAACATGCAGTTGGTGCGTGACCACAGACAGCACAGCCTCGCCGTCAATGCCCGCTATTCTGGCAGCAGCCATGATGCATTCATTCTGCAACAGACTGGTGTCTCAGCACTGTTCCAACCACCACATCAAGCTCGTGGCTGGCTGCTCGGAGACAAGGGTTATCCACTCGCCACATGGCTGACATGCCTCCACAACCCCAACACTCCTGCCTGGCACGCATTTAATGACAGCTATAGCGCCACCAGGAACCTGATCAAACACACTATCAGGGTGCTAAAGCAACGGTTCCACTGCCTTGACCGCTCTGGAGGAGCCCTGCAGTACTCCCCTGATCAAGTCCCCATTTTCATAGTTGTGTGCTGCATGCTGCACAGCCTGGCCATTCTGAGGACCCTGCCATTGCCGCCAGGAATTGCAGGTCCACCTCAGGAGGAAGAAGAGGGACAGGAGGAGGAGGAGGATGAAGAGAAGGAGGAGCAGCACCAACGTAGGAGGGAGCCACTATATGTTGCTTCTGCAAGGGCCGTTCATTAACCCCTCATTACACAGCACTTCCAATAAATGAAAGAGCACAAAATGTGCGTCAAAATAAACATTTATTATTCTGCACAACTCCCTCTTATCAAACACAACCAATAATAAACAAACACGACAATTTATGAACAAACACAACTGGTTCTTAGCAAACAGAACTATTTCTTACCAAACTGAACAATATATTTACAAACACATCAACTTTTGTACACACACTCCCCCCATTTGCTATAACATTTTATTTACTGGGCCTTCCTCAATTATTTCCCTCCCCTTTACAAATCCTCCCTCCCAACCCTACGGCTCCTCCGTAATGTGGCCCCAGTGGCTGCAGCAAGGCTGGTGCAAGGATGCTGAGTCTGGGAGCCAGAGACTGCAGATGGCCTTGCAGGACACCCTCGACCAGCTCTGGGTCTGGAAGGCCCGGCTGCAGACTGCACCACCTCAGCATGGGCAGCAGCAGTCTGGGATGGCTGGGTTACAGGCTGCGGCAAGTGAAATGGCGCAGTGGCAGTGGTGGGAGCAGGAATGCTGTCATCCTGAGAGCAGACAGCACCTTCCTGCTCGACCGACTCATTGCCACTCCCCCGGGACAGAATCTCAGCATCCGGAGCAATCTGCTTGAGCACAGATTGCTGGCCCGCTGCTGCACCATGAGATCCCTGGTGGACAGTGGGCGACCCAGCGACAATGGCAGCAGTCAGCGCTTGCATCAATCTGAGACTGCATGAGAGCAGTGAGAGATTGGATGTCACCAACAACTGACTCCATTACGGCACTAAGCCGTTGCGTTGCCTCAGCCTGTGCTGCAATAGATGCTGCCACCTCACCCATGGCATGCAGCATGAGGTCTGGATCCCCACGGTTTCTCTGTGAGTCAACCATCCTCTGCAAAGTGCCAAGAATGAGCTCGATGGTTTGCGCAGAGATGAGAGCAATGCTGGAGGCAGATTCCTCCACGCTCCTAGCCAGTGCATCCATGCTCTCGGGCACCCTTGCCATTGCACCCATGAGGTCAGTATGTACGCTCATCGCCTGTGTGTTCATCGCCTCGACATCGAGGTCCTCATCCAAGTCCTGTGCAGCAGAACTTGTGCGCGCACTCACCCTCCGGGTAGATGGCCCCCGAGCTTCCCTTTCCCCGTGGCATTACTGCAGCCCGCTGGGTCCCGGAGCTTCACCCACATCAGAGCCATTTCCTCTGCTGCCCTCCAGCGGCCATGTGACCCCATTAACGGACGTCTCACCCTCGGGAGACACCGGCAGTGAGGCTCCGGCTTGGTGTTCCTCCTCCTCTCCTGCGTCGCTGCCACTGGGATGCTGAGGGACAGGCTGGTCAGATGGTGGCTGATTATCTGAAAGCATTAAGGCACAAGAGTGGGTTTAACGTCAGGGGAGGTGGGCAGGAAGGGAGCAAGGAATGGAGACAGTATACTTCGATGGAAAGTGGGAAGGGCTCGTGTTGTGTGGGGGAAGTGGTATGAGAGAAGAGGGAGAGGTGATGAACATACCGTTGTTGTCCCCAAGGGAGTCGATCTCTCCGACTGCCACAGCGCCCACAACCTGGGCCATGATTATGCTACACAGTCACTCCTCCAGCTGTGTAAGGGGGTGCAGCTCCGCCTGACCTCCCGTGCGTTGCTGCTCCCTTCTGTTATAGGCAAGCTTGGCCTGCAAGTAAAAGGGCAGCGTGTGAGTGAGTGTGCAGCCATGTGTTTGGCAGATGTGCCTACCATAGTTGAATAGCTGTTAATTTATGTAAGGCATGGGATGCGGATGTGACTTGTAGTAGATGGACATAGTTGGTGGGTGAGTGTTGGGGATTTGGTGGTTTATACCGCCTGTGCACAGAGTGAGGTTGAGATGGTGGGATGTAGAGGTTTTTGAAGCATGTGCTCACCCTGCCCACCCGAGTGAGGTCGTTGAACTTCTTGCAGCACTGGGTGTGAGTCCTGTGAACCACGCTTCTGGCCGAGACGTACTGGGCCACCTCCCTCCACATCCTTCTGAACTCCTGCAGCAATGACCTCCTGCCAGTATCTGGGAACAGCACTGCCCGGCGGCGTTACACAGCCACAGCCTCCAATGCCTGGTCACTGAACCAACGAGCTCTCTCCCTGGGCCTCTGATCAGCCATGAGATTTGTGGTTGATGGATTGCAGTTCCTTGCAGGCCCAGGTCACAAGCAGCAATGATCAGAGTGAGGCTGTGCAGCATGATTGAACCTCCCCTTTAAGAACTGGAAGGCGCCAGTCTGTCTGAGTACTTGTAATTGACAACGCCTGAACTTGAGTAGCGTTCTGCAGTAGCGCCCTGCTCCCCGATGTTAGTGCCCTAAGAGAAGTGGGTAGCGCTTGATTTAGCGCTCCACTTCCCTTTTGGGGCGCTAAAACTGAATTTTGCAGTCGCCGGCGCTAATTAGTGTCATTTGCACCCGAGCGATATTAGCGCCCCAAAATGGTCGATACCGAATTTTTCCCCCTATATGTTTCATTGAGAACACCTCTCATTCTTCTAAACTCCAGAGAGTATAGGCCCATTCTACTCAATCTCTCCTCATAGGACAACCATCTCATCCCAGGAATCAATCTAGTGAACTTTTGTTGCACCTCCTCTGAGTTATTAGGTACGGAGACCAAAACTGTCTCACCGAAACCCTGTGCAATTGTACTAAGACTTCTTACTCTTGTACTCCAACCCCTTTACAATAAAGGCCAACATACCAATTGCCTTCCTAATTGCTTGCTGTACCTACATGTTAACTTTCTGTGTTTCGTTTACAAGGACACCCAAATCCCACCCATTTAATAGTTCACCATTTAAAAAATATTCTGTTTTTCTATTCGTTCTACCAAAGTGAATTACCTCACATTTTCCCACATTACATCTGCCAACTTCTTGCCCATTCACTTAACCTGTCTATATCCCTTTCCAAACACTTTGGGGGAAATATTGGGTTGCTTTGCACCTCTCTTTAGCGCCCCAGGGGGCGCTAACAGGGCGCAAAGCCCCAAATGCCTGGGCACGGTGCCACTAACGCCTCCCGCGAAATTCAGCAGGAGGTTGGCGGCGGCGGTAGCCAATAGGGCCCTGCAGCACTGCGCCTCCGGCAAAGATGTCATCACCGTGCGCAGCGCCCCACTCGCACCCCAGCCGCAACCTTGGGTTATGCCGCCTGACCTATCGCCAGACGATATGTCCGACCGGGTCAGGGTGGCGTTTTTGCAGCCGTGGCAGCGCTACTTAAAGGGCAGGTGTCAGGCGGCCATTTTTTTTTGGCCGACTGCCAGCACCTGCCCCCTTCCCCTTTTTTCTTTGGGGTGCCGGCCGCGAACGCTTGAGTGCCGGGCTGTTTTCCCAGCACCTCGCTCCCCGGTGGTCCAGCAGGGCCCCAGTGCGAGCAGCGCTATGCCCCTCCCCTTTAATCAGGGGAGGGAGGCTTGCAATGACGCGGCGCTACGTGCCGACACGCGTGGTGCTGTTGCACGTAATGCTGTGAAATTCACTGGTAGCGCCCCAAAAAAGAGAGGGAGCGCTTCCAGTAGCACCCAAGTCCTGCTTGTGGCGCTACTACTGAATTTACAGCGCAAGGGCGCTAACTTTTTTTGGGCGCTAAAATTAGGGGGCGCCAGCGAATTTTTCCCCCTTTGTGTCCTCCTCACAGCTTACTTTCCCACCTAGCTTTGTATCATCAGCAAACTTGGCTATATTACACTCCATCCCTTCAACTAAGTCATTAATATAGGTTGTAAATAGCTGAAGCCCAAGCATTGATCCTTGCGGCACATCACTAGTATCAGACTGCCAAACTGAAAATGGCCCATTTATTCAAACTCTGTTTTCCGTCCTTTAACCAATCTTCAATCCATGTTAATATATTACCCCCAACCCCATGAACCCTTATCTTGTGTAACAACCTTTTGTGTGGCACCTTATCAAATGCCTTTTGAAAATCCAAATATACTATATCCACTGGTTCCCCTTTATCTTCCCTGCCAGTAACTTCTTCAAAAAACTCTAATAAATTTGTCAAACACCATTTCCTTTTCATAAAACCATGTTGACTCTGCCTAATCTTATGATTTTCTAAATGTTCTGTTACCACTTCCTTAATAATGGATTCCAGCATTTTCCCGATGACTGATGTCAGGCTAACTGGCCTGTAGTTCCCTGTTTTCTCTCTCCCTCCTTTCTTGAACAACAGTGTTACATTTGCTACCTTCCAATCCATGGGGACCGTTCTAGAATCTCAGTAATTTTGTAAGATTACAACCAATGCATCCACTATCTCTGCAGCCACGTCTTTTAGAACCCTAGGGGGAAAATTTGGGTGGCGCCCCTTTTGGGGCACTAACGTCGGTGGGGGGGCTAATTTTAGCGTCCTGAAAAAGTTAGCGCTCCTCCGCCATAAATTAAGTAGTAGCTCCACAAGCAGGACGTGGGGTGCTACTGGAAAGCACTCCACCTCCTGCTTGGGGCGCTACTACTGAAGTTTGCGGCGCTACGTGCAACAGCGCCACACCACCACGTCATTGCAGGCTTCCTCCCGATTAAAGGGAAGGGGCCTAGTGCTGCGTGCACCGGGGCTCTGCTGTACCACCGGGGAGCGGGGTGCCATGAAAACAGCCCAGCACTCAAGAGGAGTGCTGGGTTGAGCGATCGCGGCCAGCACCCTGCATAAAAAAGAGAAAGGGGGCAGGTGCTGGCAGTTGGCCAAAATAAAAATGGCCACCCAACACCTGCCCTTTAAGTATCGCTGCCACCGCTGCAAAAACCCCCCTGATCCTGTCGGGCATATTGTCCGGTGATAGGTCGGGGGGTGCAAGGGGAGTTTGCGGCTGGGGTGCTGTGCACGGCGGTGATGTCATCACCGTGGGGCGCTACCTGCTACTGCCATCGCTAACCTCCTGCTGAATTTTGTGGGAGGCATTAGCCGTGCCACGCCTGGGCGCTAGGGGATTTGCGCCCTGTTAGTGCCCCCCAGGGGCGCTAACGAGAAGTACAAACCAACCCAATTTTTCCCCCTGGTACGTTGGCCATCAGGTCCTGGGGATTTGTCGACTTTTAGTCCCATTAGTTTCTCAAGTACTTTTTCTCTATTGATATTAATTACTTTAAGTTCCTCACATTAAACATTTGTTTCCCCACTATTTCTGGTATGTTTTTTGTATCTTCTGCTATGAAGACAGATACAAAATATCGGTTTAACGTCTCTGCCATTTCCTTATTCCCCATTATAGTTTCTCCTATCTCAGCCTCTAAGGAGAACTTTTGCTACACTCCTGCTTTTTACATACTTGTAGAAGCTCTTACAATCTGTTTTTATATTTCTTGCTAGTTTACTCTCATTCTATTTTCTTTTATCACTTTTTTGGCCATCCTTTGCTGGTTTCTAAAATGCTCTCAATCCTCAGGCTTCCTACTCTTCTTGGCAACATTATAAGCCTCTTTTTTTAATCTAATACTATCCTTAACTTCTTTAATTAGCCATAGATGAAGCACTTTTCCCATGGACTTTTTATTTCTCAATGAAATGTGTATCTGTTGAGAATTATGAAATATTTCTTTAAATGTTCACCATTGCTTACCTATTGTCATATCTTTTAATCTAATTTCCCAATCTACCTTAGCCAACTCACCCCTTAAACCTATGTAATTGGCTTTACTTAAGTTTAATACTCTAGTTTCATACTTAAGTACGTCACTCTCGAACTCAATGTGAAATTCTATCATATTATGATCACTCTTCCCCAGAGGATCCCTTACTATGAGATTACTAATTAACCCTGTCTCATTACACAATACCACCCTTTCAGGCAGTGAATAGTATATATGGATTGATGTAGTGCATATGGACTTTCGCAAGGCTTTTAATAAGGTTCCATATGGCAGACTGGTCACGAAGTTAAAAGCCCATGGGATCCAGGGCAAAGTGGCAAGTTGGATTCAAAACTGGCTCGGAGACAGGAAGCAGAGGGTAATGGTTGATGGGTGTTTTTGTGACTGGAAGGCTGTTTCCAGTGGGGTTCCGCAGGGCTCAGTACTAGGTCCCTTGCTTTTTGTGGTATATATCAACGATCTAGACTTGAATATAGGGGATATGATTAAGAAGTTTGCAGATGATACTAAAATCGGCTGTGTGGTTGATACTGAAGAAGGAAGCTGTAGACTGCAGGAAGATATCAATAAATTGGTCAGGTGGGCAGAACAGTGGCAAATGGAATTTAATCTGGAGAAGTGTGAGGTAATGCATTTGGGGAGGGCTAACAAGGAAAGGGAATACACATTAAATGGTAGGATACTGAATAGCGTAGAGGAACAAAGGGACCTTGGAGTGCATGTCCACAGATCCCTGAAGGTAGCAGGCCGGGTAGATAAGATGGTTAAGAAGGCATACGGAATGCTTGCCTTTATTAGCCGTGGCATAGAATACAAGAGCAGGGGGGTTATGCTTCAACTGTAAAAAACACTAGTTAGGCCTCAGCTAGAGTACTGCATGCAGTTCTGGTCACCACATTACAGGAAAGATGTGATTGCACTAGAGAGGGTACAGAAGAGATTTACAAGGATGTTGCTGGGAGTAGAGAATCTTAGCTATGAGGAAAGACTGGATAGGCTGGGTCTGATTTCCTTGGAACAGAGGAGGCTGAGGGGAGATCTTATTGAGGTGTATAAAATTATGAGGGGCATAGATAGAGTGGATAGAAAGGACCTATTTCCCTTAGCAGAGGGGTCAAAAATACACCATTCTATGAAAGAATTCCGGCCTTATTAAAACATGACAAACTGGGTCTGGAAATCTAGAAACGTAACTATGAAAAAGCTGTGAAAGCATTCTGGCTATTGAGGTAACATAGTTGTTGACACTGAATCAATAACCTTATTGAAACAGAAGGTTAAAGGCTCCCAACAGTCTGAATCTTTCAGAACAAGACAATGGTTCACCCTGGTTAAGGTGTTCTAATTTACACTTTGTATAGAAGCACATAAAATTAAGAAACATCTGCCTTCGTAAAAATGACATCAAGTAAAACGCAGCTGCCGTTACACCGTTTTTTATGGTAAACTTAGAACACCTAGAGAAGAGACATAGGGCAGGATTTTCATTGGACCGTGGAGGCGGGATTGGAGGCATGTGGGGGGTTAAAATCCCAAAATCGGGGGTCCCGACCCCATCCGCCCCCAACCCGCCTCCCTTGCAGTCAGAATCAGGGGAATTTATAATGGGGAACAAAGAAATGGCAGACCAACTAAATACATATTTTGGTTCTGTCTTCACAAAGGAGGACACAAATAACCTCCCAGAGATGCTGGGGAACATAGGGTCTGATGAAAGGGAGGAACTGAAAGAAATCAGTATTTGTAGGGAAATGGTGTTAGGGAAATTGATGGGATTGAAGGCAGATAAATCCCCAGGGCCTGATAATCTACATCCTAGGGTACTTAAGGAAGTGGCCCCAGAAATAGTAGATGCATTGCTGATCATCTTCCAACATTCGATGGAATCTGGAACAGTACCCATGGATTGGAGGGTAGCTAATGTTACCCCACTATTCAAAAAAGGTGGTAGAGAGAAAACAGGGAATTACAGACTGGTAAGCCTGACATCAGTAGTGGGGAAAATGCTAGAGTCCATTATAAAAGATGTAATAGCAGAGCACTTGGAAAACAGTGACAGGATCGGACAAAGTCAACATGGATTCACAAAAGGTAAATCGTGCTTGACTAATCTACTGGAATTTTTTGAGGATGTAACTGGTAAAATAGATAAGGGAGAACCAGTGGATGTGGTGTATCTGGACTTTCAGAATGCCTTCGATAAGGTCCCGCATAAGAGATTAGCATGTAAAGTTAAGGCACATGGGATTGGGGGCAAGGTATTGACCTGGATAGAGAACTGGTTGGCAGACAGAAAGCAAAGAGTTGGAATAAACGGGTCCTTTTCTGAGCAGCAGGCAGTGACTAGTGGGGTACCGCAGGGATCGGTCCTTGGACCCCAGCTAATCACAATATATATTAATGATCTAGACAAGGGAACTAGATGTAATATCTCCAAATTTGCAGACAACACAAAGCTGGGTGGGCGTGTGTGCTGTGAGGAGGATGTCGAGAAACTCCAGGATGATTTGGACATGTTGGGTGATTGGGCAGAAACATGGCAGATGCAATATAACGTGGATAAATGTGAGGTTGTCCGCTTTGGTGGCAAAAACAGGAAGGCAGATTATTATCTAAATGGCAATAGATTGGGAGAAGGGGAAGTGCAACGAGACCTGGGTGTCCTTGTGCACCAGTCGCTGAAGGTAAGCATGCAGATGCAGCAGACGGTTAAGAAGGCAAATGGTATGTTGGCCTTCGTAGCAAGAGGGTTTGAGTACAGGAACAAGGATGTCTTGCTGCAGTTGTACAGGGCCTTGGTAAGACGACATCTTGAGTACTGTGTGCAGTTTTGGTCGCCTTATCTGGGGAAGGATGTTCTTGCCATGGAAGGAGTTCAGCGAAGATTCACCAGGCTGATACCTGGGATGGCAGGAATGATGTATGAGGAGAGATTGGGTCGATTGGGCTTGTACTTGCTGGAGTTTAGAAGAATGAGAGGGAATCTCATTGAAACTTATACAATTCTGACAGGACTGGACAGACTAGATGCAGGAAGGATGTTCCCGATGGTCGGGGCGTCCAGAACCAGGGGACACAGTCTAAGGATAAAGGGTAGGCCATTTAGGACAGAAATGAGGAGGAATTTCTTCACCCAGAGAGTGGTGAACCTGTGGAACTCTCTACCACAGAAGGCAGTGGAGGCCAGTTCATTAAATATATTCAAGAAGGAGTTGGATATATTTCTTAAGGCTAAAGGGATCAAGGGGTATGGGGAGAAAGCAGGGACCGGGTACTGAATTTGAATGATCAGCCACGATCGCATTGAATGGCAGAGCAGGCTCGAGGGGCCGAATGGCCTACTCCTGCTCCTATCTTCTATGTTTCTATGTTTCACCGGCACAGAAAGCAGAATGGCCGCAATCTGTCAAAAATTGCAGCATTCAGCTTTCTGTTCTGGAGAGATCTCTAAATCATCCTGAGAGGAAGGAATTAACTTAGAGTACAGATTGTCAGTGTTTGGCAGCTTCAAACAGCTGTCGAACGCTGATATTTCATCTGTCAAAATGTCTTGACAGATGAAATATCAATCTGTGACATCACCTGTTGCCGGGTGACCCTTAATTGGCCTGCTGAGCCTGCTGGGCTGTCTCAACAAGGTCAATCAAGTCAAAATCGCATGGGTTGGCTACAACTCGATGGAGGCAGGGCTACAACTTTTGGGGTTGTAGTCCCGAAAGTTGTAGTCCTGCCTCTGCAATGAAAATCCAGCCCATAATTCTGTAATGCTACCAGCTGAGGTGACTGTAAGAATTGCAGGGGTCAGCAGAAAAATGACGAGAGATAATTAGCTTACATCATCAGAAAACCTTAAAGGAAATACCACTGGAAAAGGGTATAAATATTGAACTCTCAAATGGGATAGTAGACTCGCTTTAAAGGGGCAAAGCGATTCTCGGCTTCAGAGGCGGCTCTGTAAGTCTCCAACTCTTTGTACCTCAGGGATCAAAGTTACTTGATTTTGGTGGATATCCTGTAGAAAACTAAGAACTGTAAAACTGTAGCGAAGTTAAGATTTGAGAGTAAGGTTCTCTGATAATAGAATTGTAAGCTTTCTCTTTTTGGAACTGTTAATGTTGCAATTGACTCACCAACTGTAAATTACATGTCGGTTCTTTAATAAATCTATATATTTTTAGAATTGTCTCACATATGACTTCTGTATCAAACTCGCAAACTCAATCTCTGTACACTCTTTGGTGAGGAGTTGCAGAATTCTGGGGGAATTTTCCGGACCCTCATAATATCCGGAATGTTACAGTCTAGCTAAACTTATTAAAAGTGCTAGCTGGAGGATGGTAACATTTTCAGGTTGTTCCTTTCATTTTCAGGTTATCCCGAAATCGGGGGTTCCGACCCCATCCCGCCTCCATGCCAGTTTCAAAGAAGGCGGGTACCGCACGGGAGAGATAGTCCGGACCTTTAGACCCAATTAAGCGTCTTTAGGATTCGGCTACCTCAAACTTCAGTTGAAAGTGAACGTCTGAGGAATACGCCTGATCCGGGGTAGCCCTAAAGGGGCTATGACTAGTAATTATCCCTTCAGTAGAGGCAGGAACCCTAACCACATTTAAAAAGTACTTGGATGTGCACTTGGGATGCTCTAAGCTGCAGGGCTATGGACTAAGAGCTGGGAAGTGGGATTAGGCTGGATAGCTCTTTGTTGGCCGGCTCGAACACGATGGGCCGAAATGGCCTCCTTCCGTGCTGTAACTTTTTATGATTCTATGAAGATCTAAAATAGCCTCTTCATTGGTTGGTTCCATTGTTCTAGGAAACTGTCTCAAATGCATTCCATGAACTCATCCTCCAAACTACTTTTGACAATTTGATTTGTTCAGACTATATGAAGATTAAAGTCCCCCACGATAAATATATTACCTTTGTTTCAATCTCCTCTTATTTCTTGATTAATGCTCTGTCCAACAGTATATTAGGGGCTATAAACTACTCCTACCCAGTGTTTTTTGCCCCTTGTTATTTCTTATGTCCACCCTTACTGACTCTACTTCCTGATCTTCAGAGCCAAGATCCTTCCTCACTATTGTCCTTATGTCATCCTTTATTATCAAGGCTAACCCCCTCCCACCCCCCGCCCCGCTTTCCATTTTGTCTGTCTTTTTGAAATGTCAGGTACCCTGGAATATTTAGTTCCCAACTTAGGTCAGCAGGCAACCACATCTCTGTAGTGGCTACTAGATCAAAGCCATTTATCTCTATTTGTGTCATTATGTGCATTCAGATACAGCCCTTTTAATTTGAACTTTTTACCATTTACCCCTGATTTGACCTTATTCACTGATGCACTGTTACCGTTAAACTCTCTGTTCATTCCTGTCACATTCTGCTTATCTTTACCCAAATCACTACAGCTCTATGGCCTTGACTTTTCTATTTAGATTTATACATTTCCCCACACCTGAACCCGTCCCCCCACCTTTTTAGTTTTAAGCCCTATCTACAGCCCCAGTTATTTGATTCGCCAGGACACTAGTCCCAGATATGTTTAAGTGAAACCTGTCCTAATGGAACAGCTCCCTCTTTCCCAGCTACTGGTGCCAGTGCCCTATAAATTGAAACCCCTGAATCCCACACCACACTTTGAGCCACACATTCAAATCTCTGATCTGTTTGACCCTATCTTCTCTAGCCACGAGGAGATGTCCTTAACCCTGGCACCGGGCAACAACAACAACGTGTATTTGTATAGCGCCTTTAACACAGTAAAACGTCCCAAGGCGTTGCACAGGAGTATTTTAAGACAAAAAGTTTGACACCGATCCACAAAAGGATAAATTAGAGGAAAGAGGTAGATTTTAAGGAGTGTCTTAAAGGGGGAAAGAGAGATAGCGAGGCGGAGAGGTTTAGGCAAGCAATTCCAGAGCTTAGGGCCTAGGCAACAAAAGGCACGGCCACCAATGGTTGAGCGATTATCGTCAGGGATGCTCAAGAGGGCAGGATTAAGAGGAGCGCAGTTATCTCGGGGGGTTGTGGGGCTGAAGGAGATTACAGAGATAGGGAGGGACGAGACCATGGAAGGATTTGAAAACAAGGATGAGAATTTTGAAATCAAGGCGCTGCTATACCGGGAGCCAGTGTAGGTCAGCAAGCACAGGGATGATGGGCGAATGGGACTTGGTACGAGTTAGGACACGGGCAGCTGAGTTTTGGATGACCTCAAGTTTACATAGGGTAGAATGTGGGAGTCCAGCCAGGAGTACGTTGGAATAGTCAAGTCCAGAGGTAACAAAGGCATGGATGAGGGTTTCAGCAGCGGATGAGCTGAGGCAAGGGCGGAGACGGGCGATATTACAGAGGTGGAAATAGGCGGTCTTTGTTATGCTGCGGATATGTGGTCGGAAGCTCATTTCAGAGTCAAATATGACACCAAGGTTGCAAACAGTGTGGTTCAGCCTCAGGCATATATTAGGGAGAGGGATGGAGTCAGTGGTGTAGGGGGATTCTCTTGCTTGCTCTGGTCTCCTGCCAGGCTTCTTGCAATAATTACCCGTGAGTGGTTCGACCCACTCGCCCCTACGGTTCTAGACCTTGGACTTAGGTGCAGGGAGCTGTAGTGCAGAGAAAAACTCACTAGACCAGGTCGAATAGCATGAAATAGATGCCTTTATTGAACAGTTTGCAGCATTATAAAATACATGTCATATGCACAGATTAAATGCACACATCTATAAACTTAACTCTATAGAAATGGGGAACACACGGCACATCGTGAAAGGGGTAACACATTACAATTACCCTTAACCCCCTCCCCTAAACCTAACTAAGTTGCGATTTGAGGGACTCGGGATCATGCTCACCACTTTAAGAATTGCAAAAAAGGCTTTGCAGCCTTTCGACACAGCTTTCCGTCGTCACGTGGGTTTGGAAGCTTCTGGCGCAGCTTGTTTTCCTCTTGGTTCCCCTGCGAGGAGGCAGCCGATACAGCCTTGGTGAGCGCTCGCCACGGATGGATCCGTTACCGATGTGATGTTGAAGAAACTGGGTGAATCCGTTACCGATGTGATTTTTAAGAACTGGATGCACACTCCGGGACCTGAGTGTCTTCTTCTCCGGCCTGGGTCGTCGATGATCTCCCGACAAAAGTACCCGGGCCTCCCTCGTCGTCTTCCCGTCGTGGCCGGGCCTTGCCTGGCCGAGCTGGCTTCCAAGCCGAATTCTTCTCGTCGTCTTCTCGTCGTGGCCGGGCCTTGTCAGGCCGAGCCTCCCAAAGTCGCGGAACACACGGCTGAACACCCCGCTGGACACCGTTTACCGAACCATGAACCGAACACGTTCTGAACCGAAACAGTGCTGAACCGAAGTACCGAACCGAAGTAGAGTACCGAAGAGTGATTCTATGGCCTTTACTCAATCCACAGTTATACTTTTTGGAACATTCTTATCTCCCGCCAAATCATAGTCCTGTCTTTGTAATAATTTTGGTGGGCAGAACTCTCTGCAGGGGTGTTTTGTCTTCATAACGGGAGTCGTGATAGCTTAACTGGCCTTCCTGGGCCGATAATGTCTTTGCTTTGTTACTGTAACTTGGTTTGTATATTGATCGGTCTGGAGATTGCCCTGGATGGCTGTTAGACGGCTTCTCTTTGTACAGTGTAATGGGCTAAAGCGTTCGTTCAATTGTCCGCCCATTTCTTGATGGGTCTCATCCTGCCACCCAAATCTGTCCTGTACTTATAATCTAATCAATATGTATGCTCAGTTCCATGAGTTTCGGCTTCCCGAAACTGGTTTTCGCGGGCTTTTAATGCCCTCAATCCACAAGCCTGTCTAGCTTGCAGTAACAGAAATTCAAATGGTCCCAGAAGCTGGTCACGAGGTCTGGTGGCCATTTTGTGTGCCCTTTTTTCAAAGGTTTCTCTGTAAAAGCTTTTTGGTCAATAAAGCTGTTTTATTAACCCTATTTTCCTACGTGATTATTTAATGAAAATTTCGCGAATCTTACAGTGGCTAGGGAACGGAGTTTATGGCGGGGACCGAAAACAATGGCTTCGGTCTTCCCAATATTTAATTGGAGAAAATTTCTGCTCATCCAGAACTGTATGTATAAATTGAAACCCCTAAATCCCACACCACTCTTTGAACCACACATTCAAATATCTGATTTGGCCCTATCCCAATTTGCACATGGCTCAGGTAGTAATCCAGAGATAATTACATTTGAGATTCTTATTCATTTGGGCACTAGCTCCTCAAACATCCTCAGCAGAACCTCATTCCAAGTTCTTCCTATGTCGCTGGTTCCTACATGGACCACAACAACTGGATCCTCCCCCTCCAACTCCAAATTCTTCTCCAGCTGCGAGGAGATGTCCTTAACCCTGGCACCGGGCAGACAACATAACCTTCGGAACTCCCGGTCGCAGCTGCAAAGAACAGTATTTATGCCCCTGACTATACTGACCCCTACCACTTTCACATTCCTTTTCACTCCCCCACTTGGACGGCCTCATGTATCACGGTACCTTGGTCATTTTTCTCATCAACCCTGCAGACTTTGCCCGCATCCACATAGGTAGCAAGAACCTCATACCTGTTGGATAAGGGCAAAGATCAAGGATCCTCCAGCACTGCACCTGGGGTCCCCTTACTTGCCTGACTGGCAGTCACACTCTCCTGTCCCTGACCACTAACCAGACCTGTACCACTACCTAACCTAAGGGGTGTGATTGCTTCCTGGATCAAAGTGTCCAGGTAACTCTCCTCCTCCCGGATGCCCTGCAATGTCTGCATCTTGGACTCTGGCTCAACATCTCTGAGCTGAAGTTCCTCGAGATGCAGACACTTACTGCAGATGTGGTTATCCAGAATCACGATGTTGTCCACAAACTCCCACATGCTGCAGTTGAGGCACACCTCCTGCACTGCCATCCCTATATAAGCTTGCTTTATTTATTTATTTAATTAATTAATTAAACTTTAAGTATTTAATCAACTTGTCTTATATTTTTAGTTTCTTCACAACTTACTTGATCTAGTTTAAGTTATAGATTAAATTAAATATTTACCTGTAACTTACCCCCGCCGCCCCACCTTGTGCTGTGACACCACTTTGCGATTTTTCTCCCACTCAACTCTTGGCCTTGTCCTTTACTGCCTCTCTCGCCAATTTATTACCTCTCAGGCCGCTCTCTCTCTCTTGCCGCTTTATACTCTCGGCCACTCTCTCTCGTCACTTTATACTCTCACATCGCTCTCTCTCACCACTTTATACTCTCATCACTTTATACTCTCTCGCCACTCTCTCACCGCTTTATACTCTCGGGCCGCTCTCTCTCTTTCTTTCCCACCACTTTATACTCTCTCGTCGCTCTCTCTCGCCACTTTATACTGTCATGCCACTCACTCTCGCCACTTTATACTCTCTCACCACTCTCTCTCACCGCTTTATACACTCGGGCCGCTCTCTCTCTTTCTTTCCCACCACTTTATACTCTCTCTCTCTCACCACTTTATACTCTCTCTCACCACTTTATACTCTCTCGTCGCTCTCTCTCTCTCACCACTTTATACTCTCTCGCCACTTTATACTCTCTCTCACCACTTTATACTCTCTCGTCGCTCTCTCTCTCTCACCACTTTATACTCTCTCGCCACTTTATACTCTCTCTCGCCACTTTATACTCTCTCTTGCCACTTTCTCTCACCGCTTTATACTCTCGGGCCACTCTCTCTCTTTCTTTCCCACCACTTTATACTCTCTCTCTCTCGCCACTTTATACTCTCCCTCACCACTTTATACTCTCTCGCCTCTCTTTCTTTCCCACCACTTTATACTCTCTCTCTCTCGCCACTTTATACTCTCTCTCACCACTTTATACTCTCTCGCCACTCTTTCTCACCGCTCTATACTCTCGGGCCACTCTCTCTCTCTCGTGTCTTGCCACGTGACTTTGAGGTATAAGTACTGTCCAGATTCTCTCTTAATTTCTTCAATTTGTGCCATACACCTCAGGCGTTAAATCATTCTCCCCAAAAATAGCACACTTTACAGTAACATATTCCATACTATCGGCAAGATTGATAAGAGAAAACATCATGAGCGTTTTTCTACTTAGTGACATCATGAGTTAGATGCCTATTTCTATTTGTCCCACTTATGACCAGCTAACAATTCAAATTTCCAGAGAAAATGATCAATAGCATCCTCTTTTAAATTTGAAATAAAGAAGAACGTACATTTATATAATAACACCTTAAGCACTTCACAGCAATGAAGTACTTTTGAAGTTTCATCATTGTTATAATGTAGGCATATGCTGCAGCCAATTTGTGCACAGCAAGGTCCCACAAACAGCACTGAGATGTATAACCAACTAATCTCTTTTTGGTAGTGGTAGTGTTAGTTGAGGGATGAATGTGGTCCAGGACACCAGGAGAACTTCCCTGTTCTTTTAATAGTGCCATTGTATTTTTTTTAATGTCTACCTGAGCAGACAGCCAAGGCACTAGTTTAACATCTCATCCAAAACATAATGGCCTGGATTTGCGCTGGTTTTTTCGCCGCAATTCGCCCGATATTGGCATGACCAGCGCAAAAGATCGTGGAATTTTAACCTCAAATTGGTCCAGCGCAACTCGAGTTTGTGCAATCTTTTGTACGAGTTTTAAAAACATCACGGTAGAAGCAGGCCCTGCCCACGCCCCCAGGGTGAATTAATCACCATTGGGAGCGTCCGCTAATTGCACTCGTTCGCGGGCCTTCAGGTAGGCTCCAAATATTAAGCTGTATCTTTTGAGCGCAAGGACACTAATAGGTACGTTTTGAAAGGTTTTGCATGATTTTTTAAAAATTTACTAAGGAACTGACAACTGTACCCCAATGTAACAAGAAAAGTTTTGTATATTTTATAAAAGTCATTTTCAGTCATTTAAAATTGGGTTACTCACAGGTGGTGGGATTGACATTGTGATTTAAAATGCTTCTTTTTTGTGATAAATCAATTTTCAGTTATATTAATCAAACTTTACTAAGATATTAAAAATATTAAGGAATATTTTTTAAAGCATAATTTTTATTTTAAATTTGGTGCTGGTTCATGGCAGATTTTGCATTTGATGATTTGCAAATGAGTTGGGGAGAAACTCAGGGGGGGGGGGGGAACTTTTATAAAAGGGTGCAATTTGTGCAAGATTCGCCGATTGGAAACGCTACCTTCAACAATGCAGTACTCCTCTCTACTGATATATTTTGAGCAGCTTAGCTATTACTGAAGGGGATTTAATAGTACTGTTTAAAATTACAAAAGGTGTTGATAGTGCGAATGGGTAAGACTAAATCTCTGCTTGGGTAGTTAATGATGAAGTTTCATCAATTTAAGATAGTCACCAAGAAAGTGAGGAGATAGGTTAAGGGAAACTTTTTAATGCAGAGGCTTTTTGGAGCATGAAATGCTTTGCCACAGCGAGAGGTTGAAGCAAGAGTCTACAGCTTTTTTAAAGGGACAACTGAATAACCATTTGAAGGGGAGGAAGATACAGGGCTAGGACAGCACAGCTGCAGTAGGATTAGATTTTGGATTACACTATCTAAGAGCTGGCACAAGCTTCATGGGTCAAATGCTCTGCAAATTTCTACAGTTTTACGGTTGATTGAAAAGCCCCAGATTCTCTGGTATTTTTTCAGTAATCAATCCTGAAAATAGGGGTCAATTTTGTGCATGTTCTCCTCACTGCTACCAGGACTGTGTCCTGGTAATCTTTGGTCCAAGAAGAGCACTGTACAATTTAAGCATGACTACCTGCAACTTCGATTCTACTATTTGACCATTCAATTTACTTCGTTGAATGTTGCTTCTCAGTAATTGAATGCTAACAGTAAGTGAACGAATATTACAAGATCTCATACAACTTCCCTACAGCATTCAAGGTGCATGCATTTTGCCCATTTTTCCTCTTCTGTGCAATTTATCCAAATGAAATTTTATCCGCCAGTGTTACAACAATTGACATATTTTATCTAATTATGTGGATTCCCTGACTACCTCATCAGGCTAATTTCCACCCCACCCTCTTACAGTTGGCATTAAGTTTTGGAGTCTAATCCCCAATGGGAATGAACATGGGCCCAGCAATGATCCCCGCTCACTCACCAACCGGGTGTCCAGGACTTCCCACCCTTCAGCCACCCCCTGCGTTCACCTTCAATCCCCACGTTTTAACAACTGTCAAAGGCGTTTGAAAGTGACGAACAGTAAAGAACTCTGCAGGTGAGGACTGCGATTTGAATGTAGAGGCGCAGAGTGAAGGAGACCAGGAACCGCCGCCCGCCGCTCTCTCCTCCTTGGCCCAAACATGGGCTGCAAACATCCTTTACAAGCAACTCTTCGGCGGTTAACACCAACCGAGCACCTGATCCTCCAGAAACATTTATTCAAACCCACCTTGCCACTTTTGTAAATTAAAAGGACAAGACCTAGAACGGAAGCTGCCCAGACTATTGGCACCGAGCGCGAGCCTTCGGGGGACCGAAAAGGCCGTCGGACAAAGTGCAACCTCATTGGAGGAGCCCATTTCCGGCGGGACTTTCAGATATACAAAAATAGGAAAAGGTTAATTAATAGAAACTGGCGGCTAAACAAATGTACAAGAACCACAGTGAGTACCGACCAGTGTCCGAATACCCAGTGAGCGTCTGAATACACAGTGAGCACAAACTAATATCTAATCGTAGACATTTTTAAAAACAATATTTGTTCATGGGCCATCCCCCTCTGATATACCACTTTAGATATTGTTGAGGGAGATGGCTTACCGGGGGAAGCCCGCAGTAGCCAACTTCCTGGCACCAGGGGTGGTTCTGCTGCACAGGACGGGAGGAAAAAGAGTGGGAGAGCTAAAGTGATGGGGGATTCTATTGTAAGGGGAATAGATAGGCATTTCTGCAGCCGCAAACGAGACTCCAGGATGGTGTGTTGCCTCCCTGGTGCAAGGGTCAAGGATGTCTCGGAGCGGCTGCAGAGTATTTTGGAAGGGGAGGGTGAACAGCCGTCATCACCAAAGGCACAGCGCCGTGTGACGCTACCAGTTACCGCCGCTGCTAACCTCCCGCTGAATTTCACGGGAGGTGTCAGCGACGCCATCATGCCCGGGTGCTAGTTGCTTTGCGCCCCGTTAGTGCCCTCTTATGGCACTAACAGGAAGCGCAAAGCAACCGAATTTTCCCCCCTTTAACTCTTTAGTCTCCCTATTTAACTGGACAGCGTACAAGCTAACCTGTCTCGGCCTCTATTTTTTAGTTTGTTTTTCTGAACATCCTCAGAGAGTTTTTCAAGGATGTAGTCATAGTCCCTGTTACCGTCTTCTACGATTTTTAGGAGGTCCGCTGTGACGGACGTGCCGACTTTTTCTGTCAGGCTGTCTACTAGCTGTTATCGATGGTAGGCCAATCCCATTGTATCTCCGGTTTTACCTTTACCCCACTCTCTCCCTCTCCCTTCTTTCAGGGAGTCTTCTACTTAGTCTTAAGCGACAATCACGTGCGACCAAGCCCCTCCGGCCCCCATAACCGGAACCTTACAACTACCAACTCTGTGATCCCACTTCTGACACCACTGTACAATTTGGATCACAGTCACACACACATTACCCAAAGGGTCTTCGGAGTTGTAAGGCATTTTCTTAAGGAACAGCAGTTTTAAGTTAAGTACAACACGCAATCAAGATAGACATAGTAGACATATGACCGTGACAAGTAGCTGGTATCGGTCCCGATCGGACAGAGGGCTGACGTGCGTGAACAGCTCTTCCCTTCCCTTCACCGTCTGTGCTAAAAGCTCTTTAGAAATCTCTTTTACTCTCTTTTTAAGGGTGGGCCTAGGGTAGATTATCAAAGATACAGTCAACAACCTTTCTAACACACAAACATCAGACAGCTAGTCTGGAAACAAGGTCACCACCACGGTGCAGAATGTTAGAACATTCACAGGGAACCAAGAACATAAGCAAATTCTAAGCATCTATCCAGTTATTTTAACATCAGTCTGAAGAGACTTTTGTGTCTCAAGTTATTTCTTACAATTCACTATTTCTTACAATTCCCACCTTGAGAAGGAAATATCCTTATTGACTTCTCACAATCCTCTTTTGACTAATCTAGCTAGTTCTAAGTTATCGGCCCGCTGATACCATTCATGCCCAGGGATGCTGGCTGGCATTATAAGCTACTTCCCACCACTCGTAGTCCCCTAATTTGCTTATTGCTTTCTCAACTTGGGCATTAGTTAGTAGGGAGACTCAGAAATTAAGATTTCCCCCTCCTTGCAGTCCATTCTTGAGGGGGAGGAGCAACCTTTACACAGGTTCAGTTCACTGTTCCAGTGTTCCAATTATGCCCCACCTGGAGTATCCTCTGTTTATTCTAACTTTCCTGATCTTACCCCACCTGGGGTCTCCTCTACGTTGCTTCGGATCTTCTCTTTCGGTGTGCTCAATTAATTTGTTAGTGCTGGTTAGCCGTAGGCATGAGTACACATTGGCTTATGTATCAGTCTTACTACATGGGCTACAAGTTGGAGAACTACCAGAGCGTGTGAAATAATAAGAACCTAAGAGTATGCTGATATATTAAGCCCAATATCCCATCAGTGTGAGTCGTCCCCTATGCTGTCAATTTCAATATCTGTTCTCGAGTTGTCTTGCTCCAAAACATAAAAGTGCTTTAGGGAGAGGAGTTCAGTCGCATCACAAGCTCACTGAAGCCCTCAGACAACAGGGGAATGTCATGCCCAATTGTGCCACATAATTGTGCAGCTCATACTTAAGTATCTCATTTACTGTCAGTTTTACTTGAGCATCGGTTTTGATATTGAGTAAAACATGTTGGTTGATGGGACAGGTCCTGTTAGACCCGTAAAGCATGGTAGTTGCGGTAGTAATGACACAGCAGGCACCACCAAAACCACCTCCTGTTGGATTCGTACTGGTATTTCCCGCACTCTGTTATTTACAAAACAAAATTATTACAGTTTGATGGGCCTTCAATAACCACCAAACTAGAAGTTATAGACTTAAACAAGTTGGCTTTTAATCACTAAGATCAGAGCTAACATCTCAACACGCCAACTGGTTCACAGGAATGAGTCATACAGATCCTGGGATCTTTATGTAAGAGAAGTCAGGGGCGGAGCTAAGAGCCAAGACCTGGAACCTCCCAGGTTAGTCGGGAAAGAGGAAGTGAAACTATACACAGTGGGGGAGGGTAATATACATGAGTGCAAAACGAATACAGGATCAAGACAAACAGATTTCATTACACAGTTACAGTTAAATTCAGTCTTACAATCATTTCAAGCGACATTATAGTTTAACATCTAATCAACAAGTCATGGACTTAAGATTCTCCAGATTTCTCTTACTTGTATCCATCTTGTGGATAATTCTTGCTAAACATGATTTCTCCTTAGCCCTCAATTGTCCCAATCCAAATTCCATGTAACTCTCTGCTTCAACTTCAATCCCTCTAACAGGTACCAGTTTGTTTAACTCTATTCTGATTGTTTCATTGATTAGATAGTTTCTCGATGGAGTATGCGTCAATGCTTTAAAAGTTGTCTCGCTCTCCTGAGCCACGTTAACCATTTCATGTCGTACTGTTGTCAAGTAACATAGTAACATAGAAGATAGGAGCAGGAGTAGGCCATTCGGCCCCTTGAGCCTGCTCCGTCCATTCAATGAGATCATGGCTGATCATCCAAATTCAGTACCCTGTCCTGCCTTCTCTCCCATATCCCTTTGATCCCTTTAGCCTTAAGAAATATATCCTAACTCCTTCTTGAATATATTTAATGAATTGGCCTCTACTGCCTTCTGTGGCTCAGAGAATTCCACAGGTTCACCACTCTCTGGGCGAAGAAATTCCTCCTCATCTCTGTCCTAAACGGCTTACCCCTTATCCTTTAGGCTGTGACCCCTGGTTCTGGACTCCCCCGACCATCGGGAACATCCTTCCTGCATCTAGTCTGTCTAGTCCTGTTAGAATTTTATAAGTTTCGATGAGATCCCCTCTCAATCTTCTAAACTCCAGCGATACTAAGCCCAATCGACCCAATCTCTCCTCATACGTCATTCCTGCCATCCCAGGTGTCAGCCTGGTGAATCTTCGCTGCACGCCTTCCAAGGCAAGAACATCCTTCCTCAGATAAGGCGACCAAAACTGCACACAATACTCAAGGTGCGGTCTAACCAAGGCCCTGTACAACTGCAGCAAGACATCCTTGTTCCTGTACTCAAACCCTCTTGCTACGAAGGCCAACATACCATTTGCCTTCTTAACTGCCTGCTGCACCTGCATGCTTACTTTCAGCGACTGGTGCACAAGGACGCCCAGGTCTCGTTGCACTTCCCCTTCTCCCAATCTATTGATATTTAGATAATAATCTGCCTTCCTGTTTTTGACACCAAAGTGGATAACCTCGCATTTATCCACGTTATATTGCATCTGCCATGCTTCTGCCCAATCACCCAACCTGTCCAAATCATCCTGGAGTTTCTCGGCATCTTCCTCAGCGCACACGCCCACCCAGCTGTGTCTCGTCTGCAAACTTGGAGATATTACATCTGGTTCCCTCGTCTAGATCATTAATATATATTGTGAATAGCTGGGGTCCAAGGACCGATCCCTGCGGTACCCCACTAGTCACTGCCTGCCACTCGGAAAAAGAGCCGTTTATTCCAACTCTTTGCTTTCTGTCTGCCAACCAGTTCTCTATCCAAGTCAATACCTTGCCCCCAATCCCATGTGTCTTAATTTTACACGCTAATCTCTTATGCGGGACCTTATCGAAAGCCTTTCGAAAATCCAAATACACCACATCCACTGGTTCTCCCTTATCTATTTTACCAGTTACATCCTCAAAAAATTCCAGTAGATTAGTCAAGCACGATTTACCTTTTGTAAAGCCATGTTGACTTTGTCCGATCCGGTCACTTTTTTCCAAGTGCTCTGCTATTACATCCTTTATAATGGACTCTAGCATTTTCCCCACTACCGATGTCAGGCTTACCGGTCTAATTCCCCGTTTTCTCTCTACCACCCTTTTTGAACAGTGGGGTAACAGTAGCTACCCGCCAATCCATGGGTACTGTTCCAGAGTCTATCGAATTTTGGAAGATGACCAGCAATGCATCTACTATTTCTAGGGCCACTTCCTTAAGTACCCTAGGATGTAGATTATCAGGCCCTAGGGATTTATCGGCCCTCAATCCCATCAATTTCCCTAACACCATTTCCCTACAAATAATGATATCTATCACTTCCTCCCTTTCATTAGACCCTGTGTTCCCCAACATCTTTGGGAGGTTATTTGTGTCCTCCTTTGTGAAGACAGAACCAAAGTATGTATTTAATTGGTCTGCCATTTCTTTGTTCCCCATTATAAATTCCCCTGATTCTGACTGCAAGGGACCTACGCTTGACTTCACCAATCTTTTTCTCTTCACATATCTATAAAAGCTTTTACAGTCAGTTTTTATGTTCCCTGCAAGCGTACTCTCATATTCTATTTTCCCCTTCTTAATTAATCCCTTTGTCCTCCTTTGTTGGATCCTAAACTGCTCCCAATCCTCAGGTTTACTGCTTTTTCTGGCCAATTTATATGTCCTCTCCTTGGATCTTATGCTATCCCTAATTTCCCTTGTTAGCCACGGTTGAGTCCTTTTTTGTTTTATTTTTATGCCAAACTGGGATGAACAAATTCTGTAGTTCATCCATGCGATCTTTGAATGTTTGCCATTGCCCATCCACCGTCAACCCTTTGAGTGACATTCCCCAATCAATCCTACCCAAGTCGCACCTCATACATCGTAGTCTCCTTTATTTAAATTCAGGACCCTAGTCTCTGAGTCAACTATTTCACTCTCCATCTTAATGAAGAATTCTATCATATTATGATCGCTCTGACCCAAGGGGCCTCGCACAAGATTGCTAATTAATCCTTTCGCATTACATAATACCCAGTCCAAGATGGCCTGATCTCTAGTTGGTTACTCGACATATTGGTCCAGGAAACCATCCCGTATACACTCCAGGAGTTCCTCCTCCACAGTATTGTTACTAATTTGGTTAGCCCAATCTATATATAGATTAAAGTCACCCATGATGACTGCTGTGCCCTTATTGCACGCTTCTCTAATTTCCCTTTTAATGCCATCCCCAAGCTCCGCATTACTGTTTGGAGGTCTATATACCACTCCCACTAACGTTTTCTGCCCCTTGGTATTTCTCAGTTCTACCCATACAGATTCCACATCATCAGAGCTAATATCCTTCCTTTCAATTGTGTTAATCCCCTCTTTAACCAGCAATGCTACCCACCTCCTTTTCCTTTCTGCCTATCTTTTCTGAATATTGAATACCCATGGATGTTGAGTTCCCAGCCTTGGCCACCCTGGAGCCATGTTTCCGTAATCCCAATCATATCATATTCGTTTACCTCTATTTGCGCAGCTAATTCATCCACCTTATTACGAATGCTCCTCGCATTAAGACACAAAGCCTTCAGGCTTGTTTTTTTAATGCTCTTAGATCTTTTAGAATTATTATTTACTGTGGCCATGTTTGATTTAAACCCTTGATTTCTCTGCCTGTCACTTTTGTTTTTCATATAGATCATATATTTAGTTATATAGTATTTATTCTGCATAAAAATTTTCATATCTCACCTGCTCATAAAGCGTCATGGCAAACTTCTGGTGGGTGATGCAAGACTTAGCAGTGCATGTATCCATTTCAGTGTCTGAGACGATGTGCAAGTGAATTCTCTCCAAAATATTCTCCTAAAAGGAAATTAAAGTGAAATTTTGTGATGCTAGCATCAGAAACATGGGCATGATTCCAGGTCCAATATAGTTAGGGCAAATTATTGTCTTTAGTGCTCACAGCAGAGAATTCCCATTATGGTTGAACACCAGAAGCACTGAAAGATTAAAATGTACCCTTTTCCTCAAGATCTGTTGATAACTTTAGGCAACAATTAAAATCAATAGAAAAATGAGAGAAAACAGATGAGTCAAATCCACATATATGTCACTCAATATAAGACATTAGTGGAGCAACAGACTCTCTTCAAATAAAGGTCACAACTATATACATGTCCTGTTAAAATTTCCACTGAAATTACAAACATTTGAAATCGGAGATACAAATCTGTTCCAAGCATCAGCATTTGCCTTCACATTTAACTTCAACTTACACTGCTGGTACAAGGAAGGTTTCTTTTAATATAAAATGGTAGTGCAGAGTGAAGACAGATGTTTCCTTGCATAATGTTCGGAGAGTCCTGAGGCAATCTTTCATAAATGAATCAAAGAGCATTAAAAAGATCCAACAGGAATCAGAAGTAAAGATAATTGCAGATTTGGCTATGGTCATTATTTGCATTTATATAGTGCCTGTTAACATAAAAAAAACACCCCAAGGTGCTTCACAAATAGATATAATGAAATTCAGTAACTTCCAATCAGCTGTATCAACAGGAAAAGCTGGTTAACTCCACATCAACTTTTCTACAGCATTCCTTCTAAATACATCTGATTCAGCAGTACTCTAGCAGATTAATGTCCTTGGAATTCTTCAATTCCTTCCTGTCCCCCTTTTCATAACATAATTCATGCTAGTGGCATTTGGTAAACATGTGGTTGCTCCATATGACAGTTTAACTGATTTGGCAATGGATTGCTGTTTCAAAGATGCCCAAGGAAATTACCTTAGTTAGGAAATCCAGCCTGAAAACTATTCAATTTTATTGCAAAATTAAATACGATTGATTCATAACTAGTGTCTGAATGTCACTAGCCATGCAGAGTGCAGTCTTCCATGACCAAGTTTAAGATTACATGCAAGACTTGCATTTATATAGCACCTTTCATGACCTCAGGACATCCCAAAAATGCTTTACAGCCAATGAAGTACTTTTTTGAAGTGTAGTCACTGTTGTAATGTTGTGCACAGCAAGCTCCCACAAGCAGCACTGTGATAATGACCAGATAATCTGCTTTAGTGAGGATATTTGAGGGATAAATATTGGCCAGGACACGGAGGATAACTCCCCCCCCCCCCCCCCCCCTGCTCTTCTTGAAATAGTGCCATAGGATCTTTTAAGTCCACCCGAGAGCGCAGACGGGGCCCTCTGTTCAACGTCTCATCCGAAAGTCAGCACATCTGACAATGCAGTACTCCCTCAGCACCGCACTGGAGTGTCAGCCTAGATTTTTGTGCTCAAGTTTCTGCAGTGGGACTTAAGCCCACAATCTTCTGACTCAGAGCCGAGAGTGCTACCCACTGAGCCATGGCTGAACTAAGAGGTTCAAAAAGAAGGTATATTGACTTGTGCAGGATCCCAGTTTAGGACCGGTGGCAGCCAATCTGGATGTTTTCCAGTTTAGCCTTGACAAATCAACAAACCAGAAGAAGTCCTAGTAAATCTAATGCAATGATGCAAGAGTTATAGAAAAGACTAAAATTGCAGGAAGATGCACACAAAAGGAGCTGAATTTAATCATAAATCAAAGAAATGTTGCAGATATCCTATGACGTAAAATACATTACAGGAGACAGACAAGAGACACTTGACCTGCATGAAGGAGGCAACAGTCTCTGAAAAACTGTGTTGAAGATGCTGAAGAACAAGCCATTATCTGAACAGCATCTTTCTGTTCAATAATTTCTGGAACCAATTCATGCAAGATACTTCCTCATCACATGATGCTTTTTTTTAAACCCTTGTTCAGAGTTTTTTTCCCCCACTGAGTTAATTTAAAATCAGTTCTCATTCTGTTCACTTTTTCATTTTTGCTACTTTCCTCTCTAAAACCTCTTCACAGTCATGTCTTACCTTTGACATTCTCGCTGCTTTTTAAGCCATTGTTGCATGACACATCTGCTGTCCATGTCCAAATCACACCATCTGTCAATTGTTTTCTTAACCTTTCCTATCAGACAGATGACATTTGGTTCAACCACTGGTTTTCTATTTTTGTTTGGACCTGCTGTTGTATCTTAGCCTCATTTATATCTCCATCCCCAAAGTCCACGTGGATCTGTCTCAATGTTTAATCATGTATGGGTAGATGTTGCGTGGAAAATTTACCAAACTGCTCAAGGAAATGTACAAGACAAAGATAAGTAAGAACTCAAAGAAAAAAATGGTTTGAAGTGGACAGAAGTGATCAGGGCTGTAATAATCACTCATCGCGTTCAATACAGTCATGGTAAGTGAATGTAGCAGCACCAAAGGCTGTGAGATTGAAGGTATAAAAATATGCTAGGACCTGGGAAAAAGTGAGTGATGTTACCCTTATCGTTGGATTCTTAAATAACACAAAATGCTGGAAATACCCAGGTCAGGCAGCGTCTGATTTTTAGTTGTTATAATATTTAAGGAGTTGGGTAATGAAGGATAGAAGTTTCCAAAGTTTAATGAAGAACAACACAGAAGAATGAAGGAACACTTAAAAAAAAACAACAAAAAAAAACATGCAAACAGTGATGGTACGGAGGTAGAAGTGGTATGAAGCCATATACTCAGAGGTTAAGAAACATGTTGCTCTAGTTGGAAGTATTTAATGGACTATGGAAACCACACTGAAGAAGAAATACACAAACTGAGAAAGAGCGTGTAAGAGGGCAGTGTGTGATCAATTATTTTATTTGGTGCCAAGATAAAAGACAAAAGTAGTGGCCGATGCTCTTGGGACATGCTGTACATGGAAGATAGAGTACCAGCTAATGACCAATGCTATTAAGGAATGCAATGGGCTGGTGTTATGTAGCTTCAGGAGCTAATGAAATGGCTAAGAAAACACCAAGGGAAGGCAAAGTTGAGACAATGGGACTGTGTACAGGTGAACTTAAAAGGAAGAACTACTACATGAGAAGCCAGTTGCAGCAGTTAATAGAGGAAAGAGCTTGATGGCAAAGTCTTGTGAAATCTATAGCCAGCCTGGTTATGACTCAATAATATTGCCAAAATTTACTCAAAGCTGGCCAATTCTTTGTCTGGAGATTTTAAAAAGTGTGTTTTTTTTTTTTGTTTTTTTTAACATATTCGGATATGCAACTGAAAAAGAATTGCTGAAAACATGTTTAGGACTTATCTCAGGACCAACTAGAACAAAATCAGAGATAGTTAGCTATTAAAAGCTATTCAAGGCAAGAAGTCACATGCAATATTTCAAAATCTGTGAACACAAATTCTTGGGAAGTGCGGGGCAGCTTTTCTCACTTGAAGAGCGAATTCCGTTATACTAATTCTATTCAGAAACCACAAAAATAAATGTTACCAAATAGCTCAACCATTCTAGTTACATGCACACTTGCCTTTTGAAAAACTTTTTAAATCCACCCCACTTTCAAATAGGATCTTGTGTTTAAATCTTCTTTATGGTAAACAGGCACAATGACTTCCCAAATCATCTTGGAATGGCTCTGGATCGTAGTCTGACAAACAGGTAATATTTGATGAAAACTGCAGCTAAGATAAAGATGAATTTAATCTGCAAATCAGCTGGGATGCAGATGCTCACATGCTACAGACAGCCACCTATCCATTTGCTTTAGTTGTTCCTTCATTTCATTGAATCTCGTCTCCCCTGCCCCCAGATAATTTAACTGATTTTTAGTAGCTGCCTCAATGTTCCAGTGAAAGTCTGGACCATCCACTGACCTGTAGTGACCCACTTAGAGTCTAACAATTTCCATTTGCCCTCAATAATCCCTCACTTGTGTTTGTCCTTGTACTTACCTCTCTAAAGCCATAACAGTTTATTTAAGCATATTGATCAGTAGGCATTTTCACATCTTGTAGCCCAGCTATTTGTAAACATTCTACAACAAATATACATTGCAACTTCCATTTACTTTTACTGCTATCTTCTGTTGCCTTTTAAATCTTACTTTTTTTTGTTCACCTCTTTTTGCTTTATACATATGCCCCTATCTTTCTTTGTCTCTTTCATTTGTCCCGTTTTAATTAACCTTCTGTTACATGCAGCCTTTGAGTTTACTTTAATCTTTATTACCTTTGACTGCAGATTTAACTATGTCCACTATACCCCTAGATCTTGATTTCTTCCTAGTGCTTTGCTTCTGCCTATGCTGCACTTTATATGCCGCCTTAGGACAGAGATCTCCTTGTAATTTCTCCTCTTATCTTTAAATTTACCTGGTCTTGTGAGAATTTGCACTGTTTGGGAAGCTTAGGACAATGGTGCTCCCCCAGCATCAAACTATCTCCCCAATTTGATTAACTAAATTCTGATTTGGATAGCTCCTTATGGGAATCCATCCTCCACTACACCCAATATGCTGATGATCGATCTCTGGCGTCTGTTTGTCGCAATGTTTGTAGATTCTTGTATGAATCCGAAGTTGCGTCACAGGAGCCCTTCCTGGAACACAACCATGCCACTGGACCAGACGTGCAATTTCAAATTAAACTAATAATTTACAATATTTGAGAGCGAGCCGGAGAGGAAACAGTGCAAGAAGCCAACAGATAAAAGCGGGAGAACTGGAGGCGAAGAGACAGCAAGAGCGCAGAGAGCAAGTTAGAGTGCGAGCTGAACACAGAAAACGGAGAAAGAAATTCAAATGGTGACACCACTGCAGTAGACCGAGCAGACTGGTGGGTAACAGGCAAGTGTTAGTTTGTTTCATTAAATTATTAGTTTTTTCACGGTTGTTGATAATTCAATGATGGTAGTTTCCATTGTGTTTTACATTGATACATATCAATTCCAGTGTTTTGTGTTAATTTTACTATTTTAGTATCAATGGGGGAGAAATTCGGTATCGCCCCGTTTGGGGTGTAATTATCGGCCAGGCGCAAAGTTTAGCGCCGACGCTAATTATCGCCTCCGACTGCAAACTTGGCTTCTATCGCCCCTGGAGGTGATTGGAGCGCTAAATCAGGCGCCACACACCTCTCAAGGCGCCAACGCTGAGCGCCACCTCAGCGCACTGGCGAAGCTCATGTGATGTCAGTCAGCAATGGAACACAGACACACTGGCACCATCCAATTCGTAAAGAGGGTCGATCTTGCTCTCCATCCACACCCTGCTCATTGCAGCCTTGAATCTCGACCTGGAGAGACCTGTACATCAAATCTGCTGGAAAGAATAGAGAGGCCCAGGAAAAGAGCTCAGAGTGCAGCCCTCATAGTCGCTTCTAAATCGATGCAAGGAAGATCAAATCAAAATGAACCAGCAAGTGCTGCTCAGTACCCAAAACTCCTTCACACAGTTGAATCTCTCCAGAAGTCTCTCTCTCTCAATGCGTGGCGCAAAAATGTCGCCGACAAAGAGGGGCAGGAAGCGGCCGCCTTTAAAAAGCGCTCCCCCAGTCCCTTCCCGACTGCAAAACGTTCTCCTCTACCTGTCGTTGCTAGCAGCAGGCGGAAAGGCAGGGGGCGCCACTCAATATCCGGTCGGAGGCGCTACACACTCAACTGACGTCACGATCTGCAGGCGCAGGAGATCGTGGCGATAGTGTTTAGCTCCGCCGCAAAATGTCTGGTCAATTTCACGAGCGGCGCAAACTTCGTTGCGCCCGGGCGCTAGATGCTTTGCGCCCGAATAGCACCCTCTTAGGGCACTAACAGAAGGCACAAAGCAACTGAATTTTTCCCCCTTACTCTCTTAGAGGTCAGCGTCAGACTTTTTTTTTATATATAAAAGAGTTCAGTGTCAAGTGATTTAGTGGTCAAGGTCTCAGTGATTTAGAGGTCAGTGAATTGACTATCATGGCAAGTCAGCAGGGTTCCATTGCATGCACATCCTGTTCCATGCGATGATCCAGGTGGATGAATTAGCTGCGCAAATAGAGGTAAACGAATATGATTTGATTGGGATTACGGAAACATGGCTCCAGGGTGGCCAAGGTTGGGAACTCAACATCCAGGGGTATTCAATATTCAGGAAAGATAGGCAAAAAGGAAAGGGAGGTGGGGTAGCATTGCTGGTTAAAGGGATTAACACAATTGTAAGGAAGGATATTAGCTCTGATGATGTGGAATCTGTATGGGTAGAACTGAGAAATACCAAG